>NW_022603669.1:0-41782 GCF_008692095.1 Etheostoma spectabile
AATACATCATGTGTACAAAAGTACCGACTTAAATACCAGATGCTTACACATAACTTAGACTGTGCTCGAGTCTCCTTCTCTACGTTATCATTCTAGAAATATGATTCAAATGTTTTCATAATTACATTATTAGTATACAAATGATTATTTTAGTCTGAAAACATACACATACAATACATGTTTCTGTTTGTGCTTGACTTTTTACTACTATTTATACTAAACAATACTCATATAAAGTGTTTTTGTCCCAGTTATGTTTCAAACAATGCTTCTGCTCGTCTTGTTACTCTGCTAGATTTTTTCCTTCCTTTCGCTTGTCATAAAGATTTGTGAGGGGTTCTGGTAGACCTAGCAGGACAGCTTTTTAGCACATATGATGCTGCATAGTCTGTTCCAACAGAGAGGACTGCTGGCTTAGGACCCGTCCCTCTGTGTCCAGCTTTTGGAGAGGTTGTTAAAGTTGGGTCTGCTCTGTATGGGTCAGATTGGGGAAGCTGCGGTATGCAACGTGGTCTTTGGATGATCGCTCTTTTTTTGCCTCGTTGTGTGTTGTTAAAATGAAATCCTTCCCTTGCTGATATTCTACTCTTTTCAAAGATCCCCACTTGGTGTGGCCCACTTTCACTTCTTTGATGTGACAGCTATCTCTTCTTCTCTTTCCTGGTTATGCTGTCATACCCTGAACATCACAGCTGACACATGGGAGTGGGCTCCTAACACAACCCCATCACTCCTGACACCCACCCATAGCTTCAACTGAGGACCATTCAGTCTCTGGGAATGACTAACCTGTAATGAAGATGTAATGGCATTTTTGTGATGAAAAGTGAACCGATAAAATTTACACAGCCAATGTTAGTAGCTAACAGTTGGCAAACCTTACAGACTAGCTAACGCTAGCTAGCTATACAAGCTATAACGTTAACGTTACACTTTAACTCACCCTTCCAGTGACGACAAAGCAGTTTTTAGCCGGTAGACTCCAAAGCTGAATATTTATCACAAATCCAGCTGATTGCGTCCATTTCTATCCCTCCAAGCTTTTATAGGCTCCCAAAGACTCTCCAGAGTAGGACGAAGGAGAGTTTATTAGATAGTTGTAGATATCTGTGTCGCTTGAAGCCCGTCCTCTTGTTACGCAAACGCGTCGCTTGAAGCTCGTCCACTCGCTACGCAAACACGTTGATTGAAGATTGTTGAAGTTAGCTTATCAAATTGAAGTTGCCCTTAGATCGGTACTCCACTTACCTTATCAGCAGCTCGACCCATGAAACTAAAGTTGAATTTTCAAATCCACTTACCTCATCAGCTCAGCCTTGGAAAATAATGCACGCTGCACATGGACACGCTTGATGCAAGAACATGGTAATATGGTCCAGGAGCTTCTTTACAGAAAAACCTCCTAACTGTCCTATCTCATTATACGTCTCAAAGACAGGAAAAATACTACATTCCTATTACAAAATGATACTTGTATACTCCATCTGTGAGAGAAATATTGAACTTTTAACGCTCTACATTAATCTGACAGCTTTCAGCTTTAGTTACTCTACAGAAGCGAGTCCTAAACTCATGGCTGTGTCTAGTCTCAGACCTTCTATACTATCTTAAATATAAGAAATAAAAACTACAACTGGAATCTAAATCTTTAATCAGCTCATGTCCTGTCGAGCTTGTATCTACGGTTACAGCTGGAGTATTTCACCTCGAGTTTTTAAGATGATTTACTTCAAATGTTTTACTTACAAAAATGTAAATACAAGAAAAATAAATACTTAAATACTAACATGAATAAATACAAACTTCTCCGAAGTTAAAATATTCCTGAATGCAGTTAGGAAACTTGTTTCCGTAATACCGAAAATCAAAACGTTACATATGATCCTAACCTGAGATAAGATAGGATTTAAGATTTAGGAAGTTTCTGTAATGAGGCCCCAGGTTGAAAATGCCCAAATATTTCAGATCTTAAACAACTGCATGAAACACCAGTAGTGAAAGGAAACATAGTACTTTTACTTAAGTACTGTACTCAAGTCCATGTGTTAACCTAATGCTTCTTGATATATTTCCTCCACTACATTTAGTTAGCATCTACATTTCAGATCTAAAATGTAGATAAACAAAAGACATGAGTTCAGTTCATAAAGCAGAACATAAGCGACCCAACCACTCAACGTCAACGGTTCATAAACCTGTTAAAACGAGCTCCCTGACAGTATTAGTATCTGTTGGTACGATGTTCATATTACATAGCCATATTCATTCTGCTCTTATAACACTGTAATAGATTACTTGTCCTGCCTATGCTCCACCTGCATACTTCACATTGCACTCTTCTGCTTTTCTTGTACTTCTGGTTGAACTGCATCTCGTCTTTGTACTTGTACTCTGCACAATGACAATGAAGTTACATCTAATCTAACAATGTAAAATATATCAAGTACCTTTACTTCTACTACTTTTACATTTGGTTATATGTGCTTAGAAACTATAAAACAAGTAGTGTACAATTACTGTTTGAGTAATAAGCAGAGGTGGGTAGTAACGATTTTTTACCATTTACCCGTTACATTTTACTTGAGTAAGTTTTTGAAAAAATTGTACTTCTAGAGTAGTTTTAAATCACTATACTTTTACTTGTACTTGAGTAGATTAGTGACGAAGAAACTGTACTCTTATCACCGCTACATTAGGCTCCAATGAGCTCGTTACTTTCTTTTTACCTCTTTGGTATTCTACGCGTCCTCGTTTTTTACCCCTGCGTACGTCTCATTTTAATGTTTTATTTGACAGAGAGAGAGAGAGTCTTCCGCTTAAGCTCTACCACGTGACTGTGTTCCACCAATCAAACGACGTTGTGCAGTCACGTGACCGTACTCGTTCTCAGCTGCGGGACCATAGACTATATTCTATGGCTGGACAAATGTTAGCTTACAGTCGAAGCAAAACAAGAATCAACCGTCGCCAAGGCAACACAGACGTGGAGGACCCCCCCCCCCCCCCCCCCCCCCCCGCCTCATAGTGAAAGCATGGTTACCTTAGGAAAAGTGTGAACACAGCACTACATCATGCGGCGTCTTCTGTGTCGACCAAAACAACGGACATGTGAGAGTTCAACAACTCAACATCTAACCTGGGAAACCTAGCTGTAGTTTTAGTTTTTGCTGTGGAGAGGTCATGTTTGTCTTTCAGGTTACATACGGTATGTTTTACACATGCAGTATCCATCCACATTTAATGTGACAGTCTCTCACTTAAGCTATTTTGTAATTAATAAATTAATTTTAATTTATTTTATCGATTGGATGAACAATAGTTTCGCCTAAATATGATTATTTTGTATTTTTGTCGGTCTGATTGATGCTTGTGTTGAAAATAAATCAGACGTTACTCAACAGTTACTCACTACTTGAGTAGTTTTTTCATCAGTACTTTTTTACTCTTACTCAAGTATTATTTGGATAACTACTTTTACTTTTACTTGAGTCATATTATTCTGAAGTAACAGTACTTTTACTTGAGTAAAATTTTTGGCTACTCTACCCACCTCTGGTAATAAGTAATTAAGTTACTTCTAAAAAGAGTAACAAGTAATAAATGATAACATGACATGTTTAGGAAACTAACCCAACGCAGATTATAGACTTCTGTCAAATGGAGAATAACACGAGGTTTAAGATAATAATTAATATATAACTTAACAACACTATCCTTCCTACAGCACTTTAAGATAATAACTTAATAACAACTATCCTTCCTACAGCACTTTAAGATAATAACTTAACAACAACTATCCTTCCTACAGCACTTTAAGATAATAATTAAGATAATAACTTAACAACAACTATCCTTCCTACAGCACTTTAAGATAATAACTTAACAACTATCCTTCCTACAGCACTTTAAGATAATAACGTTAACAACAACTATCCTTCCTACAGCACTTTAAGATAATAACTTAACAACAACTATCCTTCCTACAGCACTTTAAGATAATAACTTAACAACAACTATCCTTCCTACAGCACTTTAAGATAATAACTTAACAACAACTATCCTTCCTACAGCACTTTAAGATAATAACTTAACAACAACTATCCTTCCTACAGCACTTTAAGATAATAACTTAACAACTATCCTTCCTACAGCACTTTAAGATAATAACTTAACAACAACTATCCTTCCTACAGCACTTTAAGATAATAACTTTATCTTGTAATGGAGGATTTATAATTAAGGTATTAGTACTTTTACTTCAGTAAAAGATCTACGTACTTCTTCCACCACTGTGACACAATAACTTTAATAATAATCACGTGTGTTTAACATAATAAAGATGTAACTAATACACAGCTCACCTGTAGCCAGGTGTGCTCCAGAACATCTGGGCTGCAACCAGCGATTAGTTTCTTTATCCATTAATCCATCAAAACGTCACAAATATGTAAAGTAGTGAAAAGTAATTTCCCAGAACAGAAGTTCATGTCTTCAAATTTAAATGCACAGTAGGGCCGTGTGCAATTAATCAATCAATTAATCATTAATCTGGGTCATGATTTTATTTTTGGCAAATAACTGCCTCCAAGCTGACTGTTAGACCCCAAAACATTAATTAAAATTAATTACGTTTCTCTGCTTTCAACTTAAAAAAATGAAAAATCTTTGTAAAAGTCAACGAGTAATCCTGTTAAATAATCCTGATTTAAATATCAAATAAAGTAATTGTGATTTCATATTTCTTCTCGAATGTACCACAGAGAAAAGCTTCAAATTATCACATTTCAAAAACATAACAATCAGCAAAGGTTTGTTTATTATAAAGAAAATATATTAAATGTATTATTAATTATCAAATTAGTTGCCAATTAATTTCCTGTGGATGAACTAATGGATAAATCTACTAATCGTTGCAGTAGCAGCCTGTAACAACAGTTATAACATGTCAAGATGGGATTAATATTAACTTCATTATGTAATTATGTGTGTGTGTGTGTGTGTGTGTGTGTGTGTAGCTTGAATAATTATACAAAATAAACATGTTCAGTAGATTATTATTATTACCTTTCATTGGTCAAAACATGTCAATGAATTATTTAATTATTAAATAATAATAGTTTGATGAAGTTGTAAAACATGAACTACTACCAGGAGAGACTCTGACCTTTTAACCAGAACAGGTTTCAACGATGGCGCGAAGCACACTGGCACAAAATGGCGTCTGACGGAGACGACGGCGGCGCTCTCTGCTGCAGCAGCGGGCGGGAGGTGTCGTCTCCCCGCCGGGTCAGAACGGAGCGGTGTCCCGGTCCTCTCTGTCCGGTGGAGACAACATGTCTCCGTCACTTATAACAACTACTAACTGCGTTCTCTGTTAGCCTACAGAGCTAGCTAGCACTCCAGACTGACTTTAGCTTGAGCTCTGGAGAGGTATGTCTGGCAACGCTAGCCTAACGGCTAACGATGCTAGCCTAACGGCTAACGCTGCTAGCGGGCTAACGATGCTAGCGGGCTAACGATGCTAACAGCCGTTGGTATCACAACGTTTACAAACTGTGTGAATCTAAAACGATATTAACACATGTACATACACACATACACACACACACATATGTTTACCTTCTGTCCGGTTCAGTGAGTGTAGTCAGCGGTCCGGTAACGCGGTGTTTTTACCGGAGAAAAGAACAGATTTCTCTTCATCATAACGGATAACGGTCCAACTCCTCTTCACCGCCGAGGGCCCGCCCCTCTGCCCTCACAACGACAGCTGATTGGACGGGAGGTAAACAGCAACCAATAGAGTTAAAGTAGGTCAAGGTCTATTTAAAAAAAACAAAAAACGGTAACATTCAAAATAAATTATTTAACGGTTACAAAAAAAACAGCTGGACAAGAAAAACTAAAAAATGATTTAATATAGAATATAAATCTTTTAATCAACCCGCCATATGTGTATGTGTAAATAACAATAACTGAAATGTTCCTACTTTATTATTATTTAAATAATTAAAATCCAGATAGGTAGAAAGTGTTGAAGAGTGTGTGTGTGTCTGTGTGAGTGTGTGTGTTTCTGTGTCTGTATTAGATTAGATTTAACTTTCTTGTCATTACACAGGTACAAGGCAACGAGTTGCAGTTCAGAAGGTCAACAGCAGCCGGTGCAGGATATACACTGGTTCCATAACTGCAGGACATGGCTATGTACTGAATAAACATAGAAATAAAATACTATTATAAACAGAATTTTACGGATAGATTTGTCCTGTGAATATAACATATAGATAACTAGTATTGTGAACAAGGTTTATAGCTGGATATGTACTGAATATAATATACAGGTGGATATTACTATAAATAGAATTTTTACAGATATATACAATGAACATAATATACTGATGGTGTACAGAGTTTACAGGTGAATATGTACTATGAATATATATACAGACGGCTAATACTATAAACAGAGTTTTTACAGATATATACACATATAATAAGTTAGGCTAAAATGAGCAGTATAACAATGATTTAAATGTAGTAGGCTACAAAAGGTTTGGGCAGACGAGGGACGGAGGACGAGACCAACTGTAAACTGTTTCTCTGCAGGTGGAGGAAGGTGAAGTCTCTGTGTGGTGATCAGCAGCAGATGGTCCAGTGGGAAGGACGCCGACCTCCACCCAGGAGACGCGGGTTCAAACCCCGCCTAAGGTACGCCACACAGCAGTGTTGGGATGAATGAATGTGAACTTATGAATTTACGGATCTCCACTTGCGTATCTCCGAATTTACGGGTCTCCACTTGCGTATCTACGAATTTACGAATCTCCACTTGCGTATCTACGAATTTACGAATCTCCACTTGCGTATCTACGAATTTACGGGTCTCCACTTGCGTATCTACGAATTTACGGGTCTCCACTTGCGTATCTCCGAATTTACGGGTCTCCACTTGCGTATCTCCGAATTTACGGATCTCCGCTTGCGTATCTACGAATTTACGAATATATATCTCCACCAGACTCCATGTAAATAATCACTACTTTTAGCGTGTATAGAGCAGCATATCTCCACCAGACTCCATGTAAATAATCACTACTTTTAGCGTGTATAGAGCAGCATATCTCCACCAGACTCCATGTAAATAATCACTACTTTTAGCGTGTATAGAGCAGCATATCTCCACCAGACTCCATGTAAATAATCACTACTTTTAGCGTGTATAGAGCAGCATATCTCCACCAGACTCCATGTAAATAATCACTACTTTTAGCGTGTATAGAGCAGCATATGTCCACCAGACTCCATGTAAATAATCACTACTTTTAGCGTGTATAGAGCAGCATATCTCCACCAGACTCCATGTAAATAATCAATACTTTTAGTGTGTATAGAGCAGCATATCTCCACCAGACTCCATGTAAATAATCACTACTCTTAGCGTGTATAGAGCAGCATATCTCCACCAGACTCCATGTAAATAATCACTACTTTTAGTGTGTATAGAGCAGCATATCTCCACGTGTAAATGTGTGAATTAAGATCGGATCGGATTTCGGATCTTACTCTTTAACTAAAGGTTTTATCAAGTTGTGGACAAAACAAGACATCTGAGGACATCATCTCAGGCTTTTAGGAAACACTCCTCCACATTTTAAAGCCCAAACAACTCATCCATCCATCCAGGAAGTAATCCCCACATGAATCCCCCATGAAGAGAAGGGCTGTGCTGCCCCCTGCAGGTCCCAGTGTGTAACTGCCTCCTGTTGTTTTCAGGCAGCTGAGCTGATGTCTGCAGACAGAGATGGTAAAAGTACTCACTCACTGTACTTAAGTAGAAATACAGATACTAGTGTTAAAAATACTCTGGTAAAAAGTACTGATTTAACTTCTTTACTTTTTAAAAGTAACAAAGTACAAGCTTGGAAATGTACTTAAAGTATAAAAGTAAAAGTAGCCTTGTGAATGACGACCATTGTTTATGCAAAGCTCCCTGGACCACACAAATGACCCCCCCCACCCTCTGTGATCCTGGGTGACCCCCCCACCCTCTGTGATCCTGGGTGACCCCCCCACCCTCTGTGATCCTGGGTGACCCCCCCACCCTCTGTGATACTGGGTGACACCCCCACCCTCTGTGATCCTGGGTGACACCCCACCCGCTGTGATTGGGTGACACCCCACCCGCTGTGATCCTGGGTGACACCCCACCCTCTGTGATCCTGGGTGACCCCCCCACCCTCTGTGATTCTGGTTCCACCCGTTTGTTAAGTGTCTTTGGGTTTGTGAAAGGCGCTATATAAGTCAAAGTTATTATTATTATAATAATAATTATAAATTATTATGATTTAACAACTTTCAAAATTATTTTTAAAATTATTTCACAATGTATTGGTTCACTTTTAAGTTACTGTTCATTAATAAAGTAAATAAATAAAATAGTAATTTGATTTATTTAACATAGGATATGTTAGATTTTCATTAATTAGCTCATTGACCAACATTATGTAATCAAGTAAGAATGAACAAGAGCCAAGAGACGGAAAATCAAGTTTATTAGAATATCAGATATTATTATATTTTAACATGCATGGAACACATTAAATATTATAGAACAGAAGGTGTAGAAACCACTGATTACATGTTGGGTAGGAGAAAGAAGAACTTGGTTGATCCAGTATGTGTAAGGGTTCTTCCCAGTATGGGGGGGGCAGTAGTTCAGTCCGTAGGGAGTCGGGTTGGGAACCGGAGGGTCGCTGGTTCAAGTCCCTCTGACATCTCTGCATTAGAACATGTGTGTGTGTTTCAGGCCTGTGTGTAGTAATACTAATAAAACGTATGGGACGTCAAAATAAGCGCTGCAAATGTAAAAAAAAACAACATAAAAAAAAACGTTGGGAAAAGCAACAAACAAGATGATATAGAAAAGAGAGCCTCAGCGTGGCCGGGTTGGTTCAGCGGTAGAGCAGGCGCACACTACTGAGAGGTTTATGCCTCTGTCCTGTCAAAAATAATCTTAAGAAGAAAGAGAAAAGAAGCCCCTAAAACGTGAGACTAGGTGACAAAAACGCTGGAAAAAGAGATAAAAATCTGGACAATAGCGACAAAAATGTTAGAAAAAAGCAAAATGGTCAAATAAACTTTTAAAAAGCGACTAAAACATCGTGTTTTTTGGGTTAATCCAGACTTCCAGAGAAGCCAAATCAGAGAATGGTACAACTTTTTTGCGAATCAAGTAGCTGCTGTACTCGCTTTCTCAACCGTTCTCTTCCTTCTTCCAGTTCTCCTTCAAGCTGCTCCTCTAACACCTTCATCATATTTGCAATTTTCCTCTCTCTCTCCTCTTCATCTCTCTTCCTCTTTGCTTCTCTTTCCTCGCTCTGCCTCATCCTCTCCCTCTCTCTTTCCTCCCTCTCCCTCTTCCTCTCCTCCTCTCTCTCTTTCCTCTCCCTCTCTCTCTCAGCCTGAAGTTGTTCAATCATCTTCTTTACCTCTTCGTCATCTCTCTTCCTCTCCTTCTCTCTCTCCTCCTCTCTCTCTTTCCTCTCCCTCTCTCTCTCAGCCTGAAGTTGTTCTATCATCTTCTTCATCTCCTCGTCATCTCTCTTCCTCTCTGCTTCTCTTTCCTCCTCTCCCTCTTCCTCTTCTCCTCTATCTCTTTCCTCTCTTCTTCTCTTTCCTCCATCTCCCTCTCCTCTCCTCCTCTCTCTCTTTCCTCTCCCTCTTTCTCTCAGCCTGAAGTTGTTCAATCATTTTCTTATGTTTTTCATATATTTCCTGAAGTTTTCTCTCTAATTCCTGTTGTTCTTTGGGTCTTTTCTCTTTTTTCCCAAACCAGAAGCATTCTGTCTCCATGTTCACTACTTTGAGGGCCTTCCAGCCTCTTGGAACATCTGGTTTGTGTAGTGGCTTCCTCCGTTCTTCTGGGTCAGACTTCTGATCTTCTGGAGCAGCTCAGAGACCTGAGAGCGATCCCTCAGCTTATTATTGAAGACATGGTACTGGCCATTACATCTGGTCACGAGTTCTTGCAGGTCTGGGGAACCCTTCAAGAAGTCTTCAATAGTTGTGTCTTTAAGAAGGTCTCCATGAGTGAAGAGGACCATGCTGTATCTGTCTGCAGCCTGTCCAAAGATGTCTTGAATCCATTGCACTGTCTGCTTTTCCTCTGGAGTGTATCTGCCCAGCCGGATGACCACCAGGAACACATGGGGTCCAGGAGCAGCGTAAGAGACGCACTGGTCTATAGCTTTAGTTGCTCTATCCATGTCAAACCTGGTGTCAAACAGGCCTGGGGTGTCGATGACAGCCACCTGTTGCCCCTCCACCTCAGCTTTGCCCTTGGAACAGTCTGTAGTCACAGACTCTGACTCTGATTTAAAGCACTCTCGTCCCAGAATGGTGTTTCCAGTCGCACTTTTCCCAATCCCAGTCTTCCCCACCATCACGATCCTCATTTCCTCATTGTTTCTGATCAAACCTGTGTAGAAGAATGTGAGACACTGAATAAGAATCAGGTTGTACATGCACTGTAGTTCATCACACAGGAAATCCAATCATGAATGTTTACAACGTGGCTCATAATGATGACTTATTTGGTTTTCCTTCCATGATCTTATATGGCTTCCATGTATAGTTTAGTTCAGTAGTAACAGGAGAAGGTACCAGGTATTTTAAAGTTCCCCATGCATTAGTGTCTAAGTGACTAACATGTACAGGAAACATTGAAATTGGTCCAGTTTCTGTTCTGGATTACAGCTGCCGGTCTGGAACCGACAGCCTCAGACCGGGCTGTAATGTAACCCTGCACACCCAGCGGGTCCTCCTACAGGTGGGGGGGGGGGCCCATGGGATGAAGAGAGGGGCGCTACGTAGCTTTTTTGGGCTTTGCCCGGCCACCAGGCGCTCACTGACGAGCCCTCCATCTGGGCCTGGCTCCGAGATAGATAACTACCGTTTTACAGAGGAGAATGGCGTCGCCTTTTCTGAAGAAATGGAAATAGTTTGTGTTTTATATGAGTTATAATGTTTATTATGTTTATTTTTAGCATATTGAAAAGCTGTTTTAGACAACACACAAATGCTTGTGTAGCATTGCTGGGGGTGTAATATCAATAAATATAACATTAGGTTGATCATCGGCATAATTAAATGTCCTGAGGGCAAAAGCACCTGGACGTATTTAGTAAAAATGTATTTTGTCATCTGTGTAAGTTATGATGACCATTTCCTCCCAGTGTGGCTCCCAGGACATATGAGGAGTGTTTAGAGAGATTGGCTCAGCTGGTCCTGCTCTGTCTGTGATATCAACACATATCTGGGAGATTCATGCTCCGTCCTACAACCATTTTCATGTTTAACATTTAAGTGACCTCACTGCAGCCCAAATATTCTCATAACCCAGTTATTACAACAGGGTTGATGTTTTACAAGCCTTTTTAGGAAAATGAGCTGTTAAAATGACCGTAGGTCTAATTACAGACCCTGCACAGTCCTAGACTGTAGTACTGTACTGTCCAGTACACAGTACTGCAGTACTGCACAGTACAGTAATACAGTACTGTGTACTGGACAGTACTGCAGTACACAGTACTGCAGTACTGTCCAGTACACAGTACTGTGAAACCGTAGCCATTTTCTTTACTTTGTAAATGTAAGAGGAGCTGAAGAAGAAGTTCCAACATGTTCACTTCATCTCCAAAATGTGTTTCAACAGAAGTGTTCTAGCTTTGGCTATTTATTCATTTTACTCAGGTAAGTTGTTAATAATTTACATAGTTAATATTGTTCTTTGGTGTTCAGCTTATACAGGTTTATATAAATATTATTTAATGAACATCTCTTCTTTTTTTCTCAACATGAATGAATAGAAGAATCGAGGTTTGTGTTGAATCATGGATTTGATCGTTACAGTCCTTCTGTTATACTATTATTTATAATAGTGATCTAAACATTACAAATATAACAAATTATTAAAATGGATGTAGCATCATGACTTACCAGAGTTGCTGTCCATGTTTAGTTCTGGTTGAAGAGTCTGGAGTAGATGCTGCAGCTGGAGTAAAGACAGAGATCAGAGTGTCTGCTGCAGCTCCTTAGGAAACCCTCTTTATAAGAACCAGACCACACCCAGGAGTACCTGCACACAACGTTAGAAAACACATTATATGGTACCCGGCCCTTCCAGTGAACACTTATTCAAAACCACAGACGCTGCTGCACAAAGCTCCTCCTCCCCTTCAGTATTTACAAGGAATGGCAGCAGTTTCTTCAGGTCCTCAGGATTCTGCCACTCTACCTGCCACGCTGGCTGGGGGCAACAGGTCAGGACCCATTTTGCCCTTTTGATAGAACTGGGCTGGTCTGGTTTTTGGTTGTGAGGTGCTCAGTCAAGGCACTGGTTTGAAATCCTTATTGGATCATGGATGCTGTCCCTAGGCAGCCCGGTCTCATGGCAGTTGGTGAAATGGTCCCGATGTTGAATCTGTTTATTCGTGGACACGTTAATGACGTTGATCTTGTGTGGTGAACACGGATTTTAAAGTTATGAATTTCAATATGAAACATATTTAATGATCACAGAACAATTACAGTAGCTGATGAAAAGTCAGCGGAGGGAGGTTGGTTGGGGGGGTGGATGAAGATTAATATGAGTTCCCCAGCCCAGATCCAGTATTAGGGACCACTAAGGTCTATATAAAGAGACTTCAGATACAGTATTAGGGACCACTAAGGTCTATATAAAGAGACTTCAGATCCAGTATTAGGGGACCACTAAGGTCTATATAAAAGAGACTTCAGAGACAGTATTAGGGACCACTAAGGTCTATATAAAGAGACTTCAGATACAGTATTAGGGACCACTAAGGTCTATATAAAGAGACTTCAGATACAGTATTAGGGACCACTAAGGTCTATATAAAGAGACTTCAGATACAGTATTAGGGGACCACTAAGGTCTATATAAAGAGACTTCAGATACAGTATTAGGGACCACTAAGGTCTATATAAAGAGACTTCAGATCCAGTATTAGGGACCACTAAGGTCTATATAAAGAGACTTCAGATACAGTATTAGGGACCACTAAGGTCTATATAAAACCTTCCAAAGAGACCATGTCAAGGGCCCTTTAAAGTAATTGTTCATTTCTTACACAGAACTGTAATTTCACTGTAATTCTATTTTAGCTTTAATCTTTTTAACCAGAAACTTAAACGTTTAATTAATTAAGTAATTAATTAATAGTATTGTTCATTTGTTATGCAGATTTCTTCTTTTATTTCAGATGTGAATTTGAATTTCGACCTTTGAATGACCCCGGCCCTGGAAACACAGGAGACGTCTCTCAGGGTCTGAACCAAGACTCATGGTTTTGTTACATTACGCTATATATTTATATATTTATACATTTATATGTTTCTACATATCTATTTATATATTTATATGTACATTTGATCCCCTAACCTCCAACCTTGTGCGTATTTGGCGTTTTATTCTAAGCAAGTTCCATTTGTGAGAATCACGGAAAGAAAACATGAATCTGATCTGGAGAAACAAAAGGAGATGAGACGTGCTGACACACACACACACACACACACACACACACACACACACGCACACACACACACACACGCACACACACACGCACACACACACGCACACACACACACGCACACACGCAAATAGGAATGTGATGTTAATTGTATTTGTGTATGTAATTTACACTCTGCATCCACACTTTGTTAGTAATCATACACCACATGTTCAGGATCTGTACATGCACTAATGGAGAGATGTCAGAGTGGGGGGGGCTGCCAGCTGAACCAGCGCCCTGAGTGGTTGGGGGGGTACGGTGCCTTGCTCAAGAGCACCTGGCAGTGCCCAGGAGGTGAAGTGGCATCTCTCCAGCCACCAATCCACACTCCCTACTTTTGGGTCAAAACGGGGACTTGAACCAGTGACCCTCCGGTTCCCAACCCAACTCCATACAGACTGAGCTACTGCCACCCACACTTTCCAACACCATGGAGAGCGTTTGGCCCCAAAATAAAAAAGAATCACACACACACACACACACACACACACACACACACACACACACACACACACACTTTCTACATTTTAAAAGGGATGGTTCAAACATTTTGAAGTAGGAGATGAACACTTAGAGTTGCTTTCCCACACTGAACTTGTGCAATAGGCATATGTCACATATATATACATACATAGGATTTTTTTGATCAGAATATGACGGGATTGTTTCGTGGGATGGGAGCGACAGTTGATTCCCGTGTAGTCCAGAGTGGGGGGGGGGGGGGGGGGGGAGCAGGTTAACGATATAACTAATTCCAAGTTAGAGAACATCAATCACTGTTAATATGACAGAGCCAATGTACACGTATAATTAATTTAATTAAACTATTTATACATTGTTGTTTAGACCGCCCAACTGTCATGTTTCACTCTTCTTAAGAAACTGAATCATATTTCTCAGGAAGATCACCTGGAGCTGTTCACAGTGAGGAGTGTGTGTGTGTGTGTGTGTGTGTGTGTGTGGTGTGTGTCTGTTGAGTGTCTGTTGAGGGTGTGTCAATCAGGTTCACTTATTTGTGGGAATGTGTTTTTTGTAGAGCCTAACCGCTGAGATATATGAATGTATATAATCCAGAAACAAAAGACAAAATAGTCTGTCCACCAGAGGACGCTCTACAACGTCCCTGTTAGTGATGGTGTTGCATAGTCTGTCCACCAGAGGACGCTCTACAACGTCCCTGTTAGTGATGGTGTTACATAGTCTGTCCACCAGAGGACGCTCTACAACGTCCCTGTTAGTGATGGCGTTGCATAGTCTGTCCACCAGAGGACGCTCTACAACGTCCCTGTTAGTGATGGCGTTGCATAGTCTGTCCACCAGAGGACGCTCTACAACGTCCCTGTTAGTGATGGTGTTGCATAGTCTGTCCACCAGAGGACGCTCTACAACGTCCCTGTTAGTGATGGTGTTGCATAGTCTGTCCACCAGAGGACGTTCTACAACGTCCCTGTTAGTGATGGTGTTGCATAGTCTGTCCACCAGAGGACGTTCTACAACGTCCCTGTTAGTGATGGTGTTGCATAGTCTGTCCACCAGAGGACGCTCTACAACGTCCCTGTTAGTGATGGTGTTGCATAGTCTGTCCACCAGAGGACGCTCTACAACGTCCCTGTTAGTGATGGCGTTGCATAGTTTGTCCACCAGAGGACGCTCTACAACGTCCCTGTTAGTGATGGTGTTGCATAGTCTGTCCACCAGAGGACGTTCTACAACGTCCTTGTTGGTAACACTGATTATTTTTTGTTAATGTGTTTTTGTTTAAGTTTCATATTGTAAGGCAGTTTAAGCTGTTCACAAGCCTATTCATTTGGTCTTGTATTTTTTTGTTAATTCTTCCGAGCCAAGTGTTAAGTCAGTAAATGCAACACGGCTAATGTAGATAACGTTTACCATCGCGAGACTTAATTGGGATTCTGTTTGTTAGTTGTACGGCACTCATGGCTCCCTGCATGGACACGCTAAAACGCCGTCTGTGCCTGAGCTAGAGGCCAAAACAACGCAGCGTGTAATCAAGAACAACATCGGCTGTGGTTGTAAACTAACCTGTTACCGGAGGAAGTAAAGTTCGTAAAGAAGATCCCTTGGCGTGTGTCTCATTATACCCACTCACCGCCATTCCACCGGAAGGTAAAGCACGACAATAGGTTAAGTTTGTATTTTTCTACATTTTATTTATCAGAACTTTAATTTATTTTGATGTTCTGTTGTGACAATAAAACAAATTATTATCATATTATTTTAGTGAAAACTTGTTTTGTTTCTGGACTATATATATATATATATATATATAAAAAACAAAATCCCCCTCTCACCCCTTGTGGGGTGGTCCTCAAGCTCGGGTCCTCTACCAGAGGCCTGGGAGTCTGAGGGTTCAGTATCTTAGCTGTTCCTAGGACTGCCTTCTTCTGGACAGAGACCTCTGATGTTTTACCTGGAATCAGCTGTAGACCCTCTCCCAGTTTGGGGGTCCAGCCCCCAGTGCTCCGACTACCACTGGCACCCCTGTTGCTCTTACTTTCCACATCTTCTCTAGCTCCTCTTTCAGCCCTTGGTATTTCTCAAGTTTTTCGTGTTCCTTCTTCTTGATGTTGCTGTCGCTTGGGATCGCCACATCTGTAACTAATGTCTAATATATATATATATATATATATATATATATATATATATAGCGGTTAGGCTCTAAAAAAAACATTCCCACAAACAAGTGAACTTAATTGACACACACCCTCAACAGACACACACACACACACCCACTCCTCTGTGAACAGCTCCAGGTGATCTTCCTGAGAACTATGAATCAGCTCCGTTTCTTAAGAAGAGTGAAACATGACAGTTGGCCGCTCTGAACAACAATGTATAAATAATTTCATTAATTATACGTGTGCATTTGCTCCGTCATAATATCAGTGTATGATGTTCTCTAACTTGGAATTAGATACTGTTAACCTGCTCTCTCTCCCCCTCCCCCGCCCTCTGGCTCGGGCCTGGTCCTGATTTTTTCTCAGTACTGATGCATTCTGGTCTTGCAGATGACATTGTCTAGGTTTAGGTGGTCTGGACTACAACACATAGACTTAGACTCTCTTTATTAATCCTTTTGGGATGATTCCCGTAAGGAAATTGAAATTTCCAGCAGCAGTTTTCAACAAGGAAAATACAGTATAGAGAGAAAGAAATGACAGTATAAATAACAATAATAGCAGTAATAATAATAATAATAATAATAGTGTCCAGTTTTCCAACGAATTTGCACTTATTGATTGTTGGTAATAAACATTTAAACTAGGGATGTCCCGATCTCGAGATTGGATCGGCCCGATCTTTTCCTATTTTCCCGTGATCGGAGCTCGGCTACATTACCTGACTAGTCGCGCCGATCTTTACGGTACCCGCTAGTTACGGTTGACGGTAGTTGCGCAATACAAACCTCCGCGGCGGTGCAAAGCAAGCATGTCAGAAGTGTGGAAGTATTTTCCTCTCGCGAGTGAAGACCTCGTCCTAAAGCTACTTGCAATGTCTGCAACATGGCACTGTCAAGAGGAGGAAGCAGCAGAGCTACACTTAACACCACCAACTGGATTCGTCATTTGAGGACTAAACATGACGATGTGTATGAAGCGTTTGGTAAAGCTGCAGATGGAAAGGTTGCTAAAGCCAAGCAACACATGCTATGGACGTTATGAGGAGAGACAAATACTCCAACGACAATAATAGAGCAAAGAAGATCACAGAAAGGTCGGTCGAGTTTATTGCTCTTGACAACCAGCCCATCTCAGTAGTTGAGAATGTCGGACTGACTCGTCTTCTGGAAGTTTTGGACCCGCGCTACGCTCTGCCATCGAGACACAGCCGCACCACAGCCGCACCACAGCCGCACCACAGCCGTACCACAGCCGTACGTACGTACCACAGCCGTACCACAGCCGCACCACAGCCGTACGTACGTACCACAGCCGTACCACAGCCGTACCACAGCCGTACCACAGCCGTACCACAGCCGTACGTACGTACCACAGCCGTACCACAGCCGTACCACAGCCGTACCACAGCCGTACCACAGCCGTACGTACGTACCACAGCCGTACCACAGCCGTACGTACCACAGCCGTACCACAGCCGTACGTACGTACCACAGCCGTACCACAGCCGTACCACAGCCGTACGTACGTACCACAGCCGTACGTACGTACCACAGCCGTACGTACGTACCACAGCCGTACGTACGTACCACAGCCGTATCACAGCCGTACGTACGTACCACAGCCGTACGTACGTACCACAGCCGCACCACAGCCGTACCACAGCCGCACCACAGCCGTACCACAGCCGTACGTACGTACCACAGCCGTACCACAGCCGTACATACGTACCACAGCCGTACCACAGCCGTACGTACGTACCACAGCCGTACCACAGCCGTACGTACAGACACAAACACACACACCCACTCCTCTGTGAACAGCTCCAGGTGATCTTCCTGAGAACTATGAATCAGCTCCGTTTCTTAAGAAGAGTGAAACATGACAGTTGGCCGCTCTGAACAACAATGTATAAATAGTTTCATTAATTATAAGTGTGCATTTGCTCCGTCATAATATCAGTGATTGATGTTCTCTAACTTGGAATTAGATACCGTTAACCTGCTCTCTCTCCCCCTCCCCCGCCCTCTGGCTCGGGCCTGGTCCTGATTTTTTCTCAGTACTGATGCATTCTGGTCTTGCAGATGACATTGTCTAGGTTTAGGTGGTCTGGACTACAACACATAGACTTAGACTCTCTTTATTAATCCTTTTGGATGATTCCCGTAAGGAAATTGAAATTTCCAGCAGCAGTTTTCAACAAGGAAAATACAGTATAGAGAGAAAGAAACGACAGTATAAATAACATAATAGCAGTAATAATATAATAATAATAGTGTCCAGTTTTCCAACGAATTGCACTTATTGATTGTTGGTAATAAACATTTAAACTAGGGATGTCCCGATCTCGAGATTGGATCGGCCCGATCTTTTCCTATTTTCCCGTGATCGGAGCTCGGCTACATTACCTGACTAGTCGCGCCGATCTTTACGGTACCCGCTAGTTACGGTTGACGGTAGTTGCGCAATACAAACCTCCGCGGCGGTGCAAAGCAAGCATGTCAGAAGTGTGGAAGTATTTTCCTCTCGCGAGTGAAGACCTCGTCCTAAAGCTACTTGCAATGTCTGCAACATGGCACTGTCAAGAGGAGGAAGCAGCAGAGCTACACTTAACACCACCAACTGGATTCGTCATTTGAGGACTAAACATGACGATGTGTATGAAGCGTTTGGTAAAGCTGCAGATGGAAAGGTTGCTAAAGCAAAGCAGCAAACGCTATGGACGTTATGAGGAGAGACAAATACTCCAACGACAATAATAGAGCAAAGAAGATCACAGAAAGGTCGGTCGAGTTTATTGCTCTTGACAACCAGCCCATCTCAGTAGTTGAGAATGTCGGACTGACTCGTCTTCTGGAAGTTTTGGACCCGCGCTACGCTCTGCCATCGAGACACAGCCGCACCACAGCCGCACCACAGCCGTACCACAGCCGTACGTACGTACCACAGCCGTACCACAGCCGCACCACAGCCGTACGTACGTACCACAGCCGTACCACAGCCGTACCACAGCCGTACCACAGCCATACGTACGTACCACAGCCGTACCACAGCCGTACCACAGCCGTACCACAGCCGTACGTACGTACCACAGCCGTACCACAGCCGTACGTACCACAGCCGTACCACAGCCGTACGTACGTACCACAGCCGTACCACAGCCGTACCACAGCCGTACCACAGCCGTACGTACGTACCACAGCCGTACGTACGTACCACAGCCGTACCACAGCCGTACCACAGCCGCACCACAGCCGTACCACAGCCGCACCACAGCCGTACCACAGCCGCACCACAGCCGTACATACGTACCACAGCCGTACCACAGCCGTACGTACGTACCACAGCCGTACCACAGCCGTACGTACGTACCACAGCCGTACGTACGTACCACAGCCGTACGTACGTACCACAGCCGTACCACAGCCGTACCACAGCCGTACGTATGTACCACTGCCGTACCACAGCCGTACTACGTACCACAGCCGTACCACAGCCGTACGTACGTACCACAGCCGTACCACAGCCGTACGTACGTACCACAGCCGTACGTACGTACCACAGCCGTACGTATGTACCACAGCCATACCACAGCCATACCACAGCTATACGTACGTACCACAGCCATACCACAGCCATACCACAGCCGTACGTACGTACCACAGCCGTACCACAGCCGTACGTACGTACCACAGCCGTACGTACGTACCACAGCCGTACGTACGTACCACAGCCGTACCACAGCCGGACCACAGCCGTACGGCAAAGTAAAAGAAACGATACAAAGTGAGTTGAACCGCAACGTTGTTGCTAGTTTCACTACGGATATTTGGAGCGCAGATTTCATGGGATTTACAGTAATAATAGTAATGCTTTTTGATGAAATATTAGTCTAATAAAAAGTTGGGTTACTTGCTCAAAATATATTTGAGTTTGATCAATTTCAATACTAAAGGCAAAATATCGGATCGGGACTCTAAATCGGATGGCCTAAAATGCTGATCGGGACATCCCTAATTTAAACTGTTATCCACTGTATATGATATTGAAAAGTATCACAAAACATAAAATATATATATATATATACATAGTGTGTATATATATATATATATATATACACATAGAAAGCCTATATATATATATATATATATATATATATATATATATATATAGCTGGACAAATAGATAGATAGACAGTATTGATAGATATATTTAGAGAGAGAGAGATAGATAGCTATAGCTAGCATACCGGTATAGCTAGCAAGCTAGCTAGCTGTAGGTTAGCTAGCTAGGTAGGAAGGTGGGTACAATTTGTCCGTGTTAGGCGGGTAGATTTTTCAAAGACGGACGTAACCAAGAACTCAAAGATCTGAAAGTGAAACACAGCTTAGACGGTGGTGTTGTTCGGCTTTTCACAAGTTTAGAGCTAGCTAACGCTACGCCGCTGGACGTTAGCACAACAGCGTTAGCCTAGCCTGCTAGGTAACTATTACGACTGCCTTTGGTGTTGTCTATATATGCGTCCATGTTGTCAACATCATACATGTGGCGTTGAGCACCTTTTGTACCATAATTGTATTGATTGAAATAGTAAGCCTCGCTCCTACGAGATGGGTGGGTTTTTGTTACGTTACACACAAAGCTAACTGGCTATAGTTAGCCTGTACGGATGCTAGCGGATATAGCTAACGTTGCGTAGCCAGCAACTTCGGCAGTAGAGTGTCGGTGAGCTAACCACGACAGCGTTGTCGCCACAATCAACCTGCAGTGGTGTTGGAAATGGAGACACGCATATTGTTTATTTTCCCGGAGATCCTGGACATTATTTACATTTATGACGTTAAAAGGTAAATGATGCGTAGCCCGAGTGTGGCCTGGAGGGACGCGTCCTACCGCACGGCGGCCTGGAGGGACGCGTCCTACCACGAGTCGGCCTGGAGGGACGCGTCCTACCACGAGTCGGCCTGGAGGGACGCGTCCTACCACGAGTCGGCCTGGACGGACGCGTCCTACCGCACGACGGCCTGGACGGACGCGTCCTACCACGAGTCGGCCTGGAGGGACGCGTCCTACCACGAGTCGGCCTGGAGAGACGCGTCCTACCACGAGTCGGCCTGGAGGGACGTGTCCTACCGCACGGCGGCCTGGACGGACGCGTCCTACCACGAGTCGGCCTGGAGGGACGCGTCCTACCACGAATCGGCCTGGAGGGACGCGTCCTACCGCGAGTCGGCCTGGAGGGACGCGTCCTACCACGAGTCGGCCTGGAGGGACGCGTCCTACCACGAGTCGGCCTGGAGAGACGCGTCCTACCACGAGTCGGCCTGGAGGGACGCGTCCTACCACGAGTCGGCCTGGAGAGACGCGTCCTACCACGAGTCGGCCTGGAGGGACGCGTCCTACCACGAGTCGGCCTGGAGGGACGCGTCCTACCACGAGTCGGCCTGGAGAGACGCGTCCTACCACGAGTCGGCCTGGAGGGACGCGTCCTACCACGAGTCGGCCTGGAGGGACGCGTCCTACCACGAGTCGGCCTGGAGGGACGCGTCCTACCGCACGGCGGCCTGGAGGGACGCGTCCTACCACGAGTCGGCCTGGAGGGACGCGTCCTACCACGACTCGGCCTGGACGGACGCGTCCTACCGCACGGCGGACCTGGACGGACGCGTCCTACCACGAGTCGGCCTGGAGGGACGCGTCCTACCACGAGTCGGCCTGGAGGGACGCGTCCTACCGCACGGCGGCCTGGACGGACGCGTCCTACCACGAGTCGGCCTGGAGGGACGCGTCCTACCACGAGTCGGCCTGGAGGGACGCGTCCTGCCACGAGTCGGCCTGGAGGGACGCGTCCTACCGCGAGTCGGCCTGGAGGGACGCGTCCTACCACGAGTCGGTGTGGAAGCCGAGCTCCATCTGCGGCGAGCAGTCTGCAGACCGGGGGAATAAAGTTCAGATTCTCAGTTTAAGAGTCTGAGCTCCGCGATTCATCCAGATCCTGGACTGGTGTGGATGTTTCAACCTCACAGACAACGGACTCGGACAAGCTTTCAAAAAACGTTTGAAGGATGCAACTGTGTACAAATACGTGTACTGTTGAGTATACTGTGAACATGTTTTATGTTGTTCTCAGCTAATCGTAATCCGTAAAATATTGATTTTGCTCCAACCTGCTCCTTCCTTAAAAACTTCCATATGGATTTATTTTAAAGTGATGCGCTTTTTTTCTCAAATAAAAATAACATATGTTAAATTTCACTCTGTTCATTGTTGTTTAATCAAACGTTAATGTTTTCTGAAAGTACATGTCTTTCCTATTAACCAACGTCCTAATAATATAATTGCAACTCATCAACTCACATCTGGAGTAAAGCTATATTGTCATAGAGTTGCTCAAATGCTCAGTACTAGTAGCCTACCACTGTAGCAGTGGTAGTAGTAGTGGATTGGTGTTTGTATCATTTCCAAGACTGCTATATGAGGTATCACCGTATCTTATTCTGTGTTCTTTAGATTGTATGACATCAAGGGGAATGGCTGTAATGGCCCATAATGATGTCTTGATACTGTCATAAGACGTTTTTACAGCCTGCCTGTCTGCAGTGAACTGCTTGTTTAGGGATAAGGAGCCTTTCATACGACTCAGTCTAAAAGGAATGGTAAAGTAAATATAAACAATTACAATACTGGTGCGTGCTGGTTGGGGGAGGGCCATGATCCGGTCTGAAATGTCACAAACGGATTTAGGCGTCTTCAGATCAGCTGATCGCGGGGCGAGCTTCCCGACCAGAGGCTCACTCCCCTACACCACCCGCTCTCCACCCACTCACTCCCCTACACCACCCACTCTCCACCCACTCACTCCCCTACACCACCCACTCACTCCCCTACACCACCCGCTCCCACCCACTCACTCCCCTACACCACCGCTCTCCCCCACTCACTCCACTACACCACCCGCTCTCCACCCACTCACTCCCCTACACCACCCGCTCTCCACCCACTCACTCCCTACACCACCCGCTCTCCACCCACTCACTCCCCTACACCACCCCCTCTCCACCCACTCACCCACCACCACCCACTCTCCACCACTCCTCCCCTACAGCACCCGCTCTCCACCCACTCACTCCCCTACAGCACCTGCTCTCCACCCACTCACTCCCCTACAGCACCCGCTCTCCACCCACTCACTCCCCTACACCACCCGCTCTCCACCGACTCACTCCCTACACCACCCGCTCTCCACCCACTCACTCCCCTACACCACCCACTCACTCCCCTACACCACCGCTCTCCACCCACTCACTCCCCTACACCACCCGCTCTCCACCCACTCACTCCACTACACCACCCGCTCTCCACCCACTCACTCCCCTACACCACCCGCTCCACCCACTCACTCCACTACACACCCGCTCTCCACCCACTCACTCCCCTACAGCACCTGCTCTCCACCCACTCACTCCCCTACACCACCCACTCCACCCACTCACTCCACTACACCACCCGCTCTCCACCCACTCACTCCCCTACAACCACCCGCTCTCCACCCACTCACTCCACTACACCACCCGCTCTCCACCCACTCACTCCCCTACAGCACCTGCTCTCCACCCACTCACTTCCCTACACCACCCGCTCTCCACCCACTCAACTCCCCTACACCACCCGCTCTCCACCCACTCACTCCCCTACACCACCCACTCTCCACCCACTCACTCCCCTACAACACCCACTCACTCCCCTACACCACCGCTTCCACCCACTCACTACCCTACACCACCCGCTCTCCACCCACTCACTCCACTACACCACCCGCTCTCCACCCACTCACTCCCCTACACCACCCGCTCTCCACCCACTCACTCCACTACACCACCCGCTCTCCACCCACTCACTCCCTACACACCCGCTCTCCACCCACTCACTCCCCTACAGCACCTGCTCTCCACCCACTCACCCCCTACACCACCCGCTCTCCACCCACTCACTCCCCTACAGCACCTGCTCTCCACCCACTCACTCCCCTACACCACCACTCTCCACCCACTCACTCCCCTACACACCCACTCACTCCCCTACACCACCCGCTCTCCACCCACTCACTCCCTACACCACCCACTCACTCCCCTACAGCACCTGCTCTCCACCCACTCACTCCCCTACACCACCACTCTCCACCCACTCACTCCACTACACCACCCGCTCTCCAC
Source organism: Etheostoma spectabile (assembly GCF_008692095.1). Classification (NCBI taxonomy): domain Eukaryota; kingdom Metazoa; phylum Chordata; class Actinopteri; order Perciformes; family Percidae; genus Etheostoma; species Etheostoma spectabile. The sequence continues at coordinate 24,442 of NW_022603669.1, forward strand.
CCACTCACTCCCCTACACCACCCGCTCTCCACCCACTCACTCCACTACACCACCCGCTCTCCACCCACTCACTCCCCTACAGCACCCGCTCTCCACCCACTCACTCCCCTACACCACCCGCTCTCCACCCACTCACTCCCCTACACCACCCGCTCTCCACCCACTCACTCCCCTACACCACCCGCTCTCCACCCACTCACTCCCCTACACCACCCACTCTCCACCCACTCACTCCCCTACACCACCCACTCACTCCCCTACACCACCCGCTCTCCACCCACTCACTCCCTACACCACCCGCTCTCCACCCACTCACTCCCCTACACCACCCGCTCTCCACCCACTCACTCCCCTACACCACCCGCTCTCCACCCACTCACTCCACTACACCACCCGCTCTCCACCCACTCACTCCCCTACACCACCCGCTCTCCACCCACTCACTCCCCTACAGCACCTGCTCTCACCCACTCACTCCCTACAGCACCCGCTCTCCACCCACTCACTCCCCTACAGCACCTGCTCTCCACCCACTCACTCCCTACAGCACCCGCTCTCCACCCACTCACTCCCTACACCAACGCTCTCCAACCGACTCACTCCCTACCCACCCGCTCTCCACCCACTCACTCCCCTACACCACCCACTCACTCCCCTACACACCACCCGCTCTCCACCCACTCACTCCCCTACACCACCCGCTCTCCACCCCTCACTCCACTACACCACCCGCTCTCCACCCACTCACTCCCCTACACCACCCGCTCTCCACCCACTCACTCCCCTACACCACCCGCTCTCCACCCACTCACTCCCCTACAGCACCTGCTCTCCACCCACTCACTCCCTACACCACCCACTCTCCACCCACTCACTCCACTACACCACCGCTCTCCACCCACTCCACTCCCCTACACCACCCGCTCTCCACCCACTCACTCCACTACACCACCCGCTCTCCACCCACTCACTCCCCTACAGCACCTGCTCTCCACCCACTCACTTCCTACACCACCCGCTCTCCACCCACTCACTCCCCTACACCACCCGCTCTCCACCCACTCACTCCCCTACACCACCCACTCTCCACCCACTCACTCCCCTACACCACCCACTCACTCCCCTACACCACCCGCTCTCCACCCACTCACTCCCCTACACCACCCGCTCTCCACCCACTCACTCCCCTACACCACCCGCTCTCCACCCACTCACTCCCCTACACCACCCGCTCTCCACCCACTCACTCCACTACACCACCCGCTCTCCACCCACTCACTCCCCTACACCACCCGCTCTCCACCCACTCACTCCCTACACCACCCGCTCTCCACCACTCACTCCCTACACCACCGCTCTCCACCCACTCACTCCCCTACAGCACCTGCTCTCCACCACTCACTCCCCTACACCACCCACTCTCACCCACTCACTCCCCTACACCACCCACTCACTCCCCTACACCACCCGCTCTCCACCACTCACTCCCTACACCACCCACTCACTCCCCTACAGCACCTGCTCTCCACCCACTCACTCCCCTACACCACCCACTCTCCACCCACTCACTCCACTACACCACCCGCTCTCCACCCACTCACTCCCCTACACACCCGCTCTCCACCCACTCACTCCACTACACCACCCGCTCTCCACCCACTCACTCCCTACAGCAACCTGCTCTCCACCCACTCACTTCCCTACACCACCGCTCTCCACCCACTCACTCCCCTACACCACCCGCTCTCCACCCACTCACTCCCCTACACCACCCGCTCTCCACCACTCACTCCCTACACCACCCACTCTCCACCCACTCACTCCCCTACACCACCCACTCACTCCCCTACACCACCCGCTCTCCACCCACTCACTCCCCTACACCACCCGCTCTCCACCCACTCACTCCCCTACACCACCCGCTCTCCACCCACTCACTCCCCTACACCACCCGCTCTCCACCCACTCACTCCACTACACCACCGCTCTCCACCCACTCACTCCCTACACCACCCGCTCTCCACCCACTCACTCCCTACAGCACCGCTCTCCACCCACTCACTCCCCTACACCACCCGCTCTCCACCCACTCACTCCCCTACAGCACCTGCTCTCCACCCACTCACTCCCCTACACCACCCGCTCTCCACCCACTCACTCCCCTACAGCACCTGCTCTCCACCGCAGCTTCGCCGCCACACACACACAAGCACCGGCCAACCAGCGACACGCTTTCACCGGAGGTTAGAGGTAAACACTCAGAAATAACACTGGGGGGGGGGGGGGCTTCTATTCCTCTATCTAGATAAGTGTACCAGTACTTATCTGAACTAACGACATGATCCCTGTCCCTAGAGAGAAAGAAAACGCTGAAATTCACTCGCTGCTGTTCACTGACCGTAAAAAGTAAAGTCATTGTCTGCACTGCTGCGTTGCTAAATGAAGGAGATGAATGTAGGAGATAAATGAAGGAGATAAATGTAGGAGATAAATGAAGGAGATAAATGTAGGAGATAAATAAAGGAGATAAATAAAGGAGATAAATAAAGGAGATAAATAAAGGAGATGAATAAAGGAGATGAATGAAGGAGAGTGTCCCACAATCTTGGCAATTCCTCATTTGCCCTCTCACATCTGGACGGTTCGTAATTATTCGGCTGCTGGCCTTTCCTCCTCTTCCTCCTCCTCCTCTTCCTCATCCCAGTCAGTCGCCGTAGTTCTAGTGCCAGGCTGAGACTTCACTCCCTGTTGTGACGTCATCGCCAAATTGACTTCATAAACCCGCGAACACCAAAAATGACCAAAAACTAACTTTTAAAACTATTTGGAGACATTTTTAAAAATGATATACATATCTTGAGTGCTTTTTGTACCCGATAATCAACAGTGGTGGTTAACCTGCAACATGGCCTTTAAATAACAATAAAGTAGGAACATTTCAGTTATTGTTCTTTCTACACATGTGGCAGGTTGATTATATTCTATATTTAATTATTTTTACAAGTTTTTCTTGTCCAGCTGTTTTTTTTGTAACCGTTAAATAATTTATTTTGAATGTTACCGTTTTGTTTTTTTTAAAGACCTTGACCCACTTTAACTCTATTGGTTGCTGTTTACCTCCCGTCCAATCAGCTGTCGTTGTGAGGGCAGAGGGGCGGGCCCTCGGCGGTGAAGGGGAGTTGGACCGTTATCCGTTATGATGAAGAGAAATCTGTTCTTTTCTCCGGTAAAAACACCGCGTTACCGGACCGCTGACGACACTCACTGAACCGGACAGAAGGTAAACATATGTGTGTGTGTATGTGTGTACATGTGTTAATATCGTGTTAGATTCACACAGTTTGTAAACGTTGTGATACCAACGGCTGTTAGCATCGTTAGCCCGCTAGCACCGTTAGCCCGCTAGCATCGTTAGCCGTTAGGCTAGCGTTGCCAGACATACCTCTCCAGAGCTCAAGCTAAAGTCAGTCTGGAGTGCTAGCTAGCTCTGTAGGCTAACAGAGAACGCAGTTAGTAGTTGTTATAAGTGACGGAGACATGTTGTCTCCACCGGACAGAGAGGACCGGGACACCGAGGACCGGGACACCGCTCCGTTCTGACCCGGCGGGGAGACGACACCTCCCGCCCGCTGCTGCAGCAGAGAGCGCCGCCGTCGTCTTCGTCAGACGCCATTTTGTGCCAGTGTGCTTCGCGCCATCGTTGAAACCTGTTCTGGTTAAAAGGTCAGAGTCTCTCCTGGTAGTAGCTCATGTTTTACAACTTCATCAAACTATTATTATATTATAATAATTAAATAATTCATTGACATGTTTTGACCAATGAAAGGTAATAATAATCTACTGAACATGTTTATTCTGTGGTCCAACTATTGTTATTCTGTTCTTTATTTATTTGTTATTCGGTTCTTTCTTTATTTTTATTATTCCGTACGTTTTTTGGCTCTCTCTAACTTCTGCACACTTTTACCTATTTATACCGTTCAACTTTTACAATCTTCAGCTTTTTAAGCAGATGATGGGACTTCTTTTACTATTTTTCTACTATTTATACTTTTTCAAATATTAAGCTTCTAAACAATTTTTTTAAACATTAAAGTCAATGAGAGCAAGCTTCAAATCCTTCAAATCTTCTTCTGCTCCCAAAAGTTTCAGCGCCTTCATGCTTTTACCTACAGACCTGGTTCAAACTTTAAAACGTTAGCATTTCAATTTATTTTTGAATTTCTCCACCTTTTTTTACATTATTGTTGTTATTCAACTTAATTACAACAATTCCTACTTTTTTCAACTCTTCTCACTATTTCAACATCTTCTTACTGATTTAGCAATTTATCCAGTTTAGCTTTAGCATTTCAATTTATTTTTGAATTTTTCCACTTTTTTTTAACATTTTGGTGTTATTAAACTTAATTAAAGCCATTCCTACTTTTTCAACTATTTTTTACTACTTCAGCTTCTTCTTACTGATTTAAGATATTCAACCAGAATAGCTTTAGCAATTCAGCTCTTCAGCATTTTTAGCTTGGTTTTCTAGTTTTTTATAATTATTCAAGCTAGAATCACACACACGTGCACACAAACACACACACACACTCAGACAGGAACACACACACACAAACAACCAAACACACACACACATATTATTACATAATGAAGTTAATATTAATCCCATCTTGACATGTTATTACTGTTGTTACAGGCTTCTACTGCAACGATTAGTAGATTTATCCATTAGTTCATCCACAGGAAATTAATCAGCAACTAACTTGATAATTAATAATACATTTAATATATTTTCTTTATAACTAACAAACCTTTGCTGATATTTATGTTTTTGAAATGTGATAATTTGAACCTTTTCTGCGTGGTACATTAGAGAAGAAATATGAAATCACAATTACTTTATTTGATATTTAAATCAGGATTATTTAACAGGATTACTCGTTGACTTTTACAAAGATTTTTCCTTTTTTAAGGTAAAAGCAGATAAACTCAATTTATTTTAATTAATTTGTTTTGTTTACGCGCAAAAAATAATCATGTAATACGGTGGTTCACGTTTTATGTTGTGTTTAAACCCCGTACCGCTAGATGGCCACGCTGAGACATAATAATAATTATAAATCACTACTTTTAGCGTGTATAGAGCAGCATATCTCCACCAGACTCCATGTAAATAATCACTACTTTTAGCGTGTATAGAGCAGCATATCTCCACCAGACTCCATGTAAATAATCACTACTTTTAGCGTGTATAGAGCAGCATATCTCCACCAGACTGCATGTAAATAATCACTACTTTAAGCGTGTATAGAGCAGCATATCTCCACCAGACTCCATGTAAATAATCACTACTTTTAGCGTGTATAGAGCAGCATATCTCCACCAGACTCCATGTAAATAATCACTACTTTTAGCGTGTATAGAGCAGCATATCTCCACATGTAAATGGGTGAATTAAGAGTTTATTCCAACCAGACCAGAGTGGTGATTGTTGGAACAGTGGAAAGATGAACCAAGACGGCTTTTGGTAGTTTTATTTACTTTCTGTCAGCTTTGAATGAAGTGTGTTTTACAATGATAAAAGTAGTGATTATTTACATGGAGTCTGGTGGGTTTGGTGATGGTGATTTCTGTTTCATGTTAAACTAAAAGGATCTTACTCTTTAACTAAAGGTTTTATCAAGTTGTGGACAAAACAAGACATCTGAGGACGTCATCTCAGGCTTTTAGGAAACACTCCTCCACATTTTAAAGCCCAAACAACTCATCCATCCATCCAGGAAGTAATCCACACACTAATCCCCCATGAAGAGAAGGGCTGTGCTGCCCCCTGCAGGTCCCAGTGTGTAACTGCCTCCTGTTGTTTTCAGGCAGCTGAGCTGATGTCTGCAGACAGAGATGGTAAAAGTACTCACTCACTGTACTTAAGTAGAAATACAGGTACTTGTGTTAAAAATACTCTGGTAAAAAGTACTGATTTAACTTCTTTACTTATTAAAAGTAACAAAGTACAGACCTGGAAATGTACTTAAAGTATAAAAGTAAAAGTAGCCTTGGAATGCCAACCATTGTTTATGCAAAGCTACCTGGACCACACAAATGACCCCCCCACCCTCTGTGATACTGGGTGACACCCCACCCTCTGTGACTCTGGGTGACACCCCACCCTCTGTGATACTGGGTGACCCTCTTGTATTTGTCCACTTAAGTGAGACATGAGCTCTTTAACATCTGCGTAACTAAAGTAACTAGTACCTCAGATAATAATTATAAACTATTAGTTATGATTTAACAACTTTTATGTTTATTAATACATTAATAATATAATGATTTTATTTCTTTAACATAGGATATGTTAGATTTTCATTAATTAGCTCATTGACCAACAGTTTGTAATCCAGTAAGAATGAACAAGAGCCAAGAGACAGAAAATCAAGTTTATTAGAATATCAGATATTATTATATTTTAACCTGCATGGAACACATTAAATATTAAAGAACAGAAGGTGTAGAAACACTGATTACATGTTGGGTAGGAGAAAGAAGAACTTGGTTGATCCAGTATGTGTAAGGTTTCTTCCCAGTATGGGGGGGGCAGTAGCTCAGTCCGTAGGGAGTCGGGTTGGGAACCGGAGGGTTGCTGGTTCAAGTCCCTCTGACATCTCTGCATTAGAACATGTGTGTGTGTTTCAGGCCTGTGTGTAGTGATACTAATAAAACAGAGTTCAGCGGTAGAGCAGGCGCACACGTACTGAGAGGTTTACGCCTCGAAGCAGAGGTCCCGGGTTTGAATCCCACCTGTGATGATTTTCTGCATGCCCCCCCCCCTTTCTATCCTGTCAAAACTTAAAGGTGCAAAAGCCCCAAAAATAATCTTAAAAAAATGCCTTAGAAACATTGGAGAAAGCCCCTAAAACGTCAAACAGAAACACTGAAATAAGCGATAAAAATCTGGACAATAGTGACAAAAATGTTAGAAAAAACGCAAAAAGGTCAAATAAACTTTTAAAAAAGCAACTTGAAGTTGTTCCATCTTTTTCTTCCTCTCCTCCTCTCTCTCTTTCCTCTCCTCCTCTCTCTCTTTCTTCTCCCTCTCTCTCTCCTCCTCTCTCTCTTTCTTCTCCCTCTCTCTCTCAGCCTGGAGTTGTTCAATAACGTTCTTCATCCGTTCTTCATCTCTCTTCCTCTCTGCCTCTCTTTCCTCCCTCTCCTTCTCTCTCTCCTCCTCTCTCTCTTTCCTCTCCTTCTCTCTCTCCTCTCTCTCTTTCTTCTCCCTCTCTCTCTAAGCCTGGAGTTGTTCAATAACGTTCTTTATCCGTCTTCATCTTTCTTCTCTTCTCTCTTCTCTTCCCTACCTCTCCTCTCTCTATCTCTCCTCCTCTCTCTTTCTCTCCTTCTCTCTCTCCTCCTCTCTCTCTTTCCTCTCCTTCTCTCTCTCCTCTCTCTCTTTCTTCTCCCTCTCTCTCTCAGCCTGGAGTTGTTCAATAACGTTCTTTATACGCTCTTAATCTTTCTTCCTCTCTTCTTCTCTTTCCTCCCTCTCCTTCTCTCTCTCCTCTCTCTCTTTCCTCTCCTTCTCTCTCTCCTCCTCTCTCTCTTTCCTCTCCTTCTCTCTCTCCTCCTCTCTCTCTTTCCTCTCCTTCTCTTTCTCCTCCTCTCTCTCTTTCTTCTCCTTCTCTCTCTCAACCTGAAGTTGTTCAATCTTTTTATTCATCTCTCTTCATTTCTCTTCCTCTCTCCTCTTTCCTCCCTCTCCTCCTCTCTCTCTTTCCTCTCCTTCTCTCTCTCCTCCTCTCTCTCTTTCCTCTCCTTCTCTCTCTCCTCCTCTCTCTCTTTCCTCTCCTTCTCTTTCTCCTCCTCTCTCTCTTTCTTCCCTTCTCTCTCTCAACCTGAAGTTGTTCAATCTTTTTATTCATCTCCTTCATTTTCTCCTCTCCTCCTCTCTTTTCTCCCTCTCCTCCTCTCTTTCCTCCCTCTCCTCCTCTCTCTCTTTCCTCTCCTTCTTCTCTCTCTCTCTCTCTCTTTCCTCTCTCTCTCTCTCTCCCTCTCTCTTCTTTCCTCTCCTTCTCTCTCCTCTCTCTCTCTCTCTTTCCTCTCCTTCTCTCTCTCCTCCTCTCTCTCTTTCCTCTCCTTCTCTCTCTCCTCCTCTCTCTCTTTCCTCTCCTTCTCTTTCTCCTCCTCTCTCTCTTTCTTCTCCTTCTCTCTCTCAACCTGAAGTTGTTCAATCTTTTTATTCATCTCCTCTTCATTTCTCTTCCTCTCCTCCTCTCTTTCCTCCCTCTCCTCCTCTCTCTCTTTCCTCTCCTTCTCTCTCTCCTCCTCTCTCTCTTTCCTCTCCTTCTCTCTCTCTTCCTCTCTCTCTTTCTTCTCCTTCTCTCTCTCAACCTGAAGTTGTTCAATCTTTTTATTCATCTCCTCTTCATTTCTCTTCCTCTCCTCCTCTCTTTCCTCCCTCTCCTCCTCTCTCTCTTTCCTCTCCCTCTCCCTCTCCTCCTCTCTCTCTTTCCTCTCCTTCTCTCTCTCCTCCTCTCTCTCTGTCTTCTCCCTCTCTCTCTCAGCCTGGAGTTGTTCAATAACGTTCTTTATCCGCTCTTCATCTCTCTTCCTCTCTTCTTCTCTTTCCTCCCTCTCCTTCTCTCTCTCCTCTCTCTCTTTCCTCTCCCTCTCTCTCTCCTCCTCTCTCTCTTTCCTCTCCCTCTCCCTCTCCTCCTCTCTCTCTTTCCTCTCCCTCTCCCTCTCCTCCTCTCTCTCTTTCCTCTCCTTCTCTCTCTCCTCCTCTCTCTCTTTCTTCTCCTTCTCTCTCTCAACCTGAAGTTGTTCAATCTTTTTATTCATCTCCTCTTCATTTCTCTTCCTCTCCTCCTCTCTTTCCTCCCTCTCCTCCTCTCTCTCTTTCCTCTCCCTCTCCCTCTCCTCCTCTCTCTGTATCCTCTCCCTCTCTCTCTCAGCCTGGAGTTGTTCAATAACGTTCTTTATCCGCTCTTCATCTCTCTTCCTCTCTTCTTGTCTTTCCTCCCTCTCCCTCTCCCTCTCCTCCTTTCTCTCTTTCTTCTCCTTCTCTCTCTCAACCTGAAGTTGTTCAATCTTTTTATTCATCTCCTCTTCATCTCTCTTCCTCTCTTCTTGTCTTTCCTCCCTCTCCCTCTCCCTCTCCTCCTCTCTCTCTTTCCTCTCCCTCTCTCTCTCAGCCTGAAGTTGTTCTATCTTTTTATTAAACTCCTCTTCATCTCTCTTCCTCTCTTCTTCTCTTTCCTCCATCTCCCTCTTCCTCTCCTCCTCTCTCTCTTTCCTCAGCCTCTCTCTCTCAGCTTCAAGTTGTTCAATCATTATCTTTATCTGTTTTTTATATAGTTCCTGAAGATTTCTCTCTATTTCCTCTTGAGCTTTGCGTATTTGCTCATCTTTCCCTATCAGGAGGCGTTGTGTCTCCACTTTGATTGTCCTCTCAGCCTCTTGGAACATCTGGTTTGTGTAGTGGCTTCCTCCGTTCTTCTGGGTCAGACTTCTGATCTTCTGGAGCAGCTCAGTGACCTGAGAGCCATCCCTCAGCTTATTATTGAAGACATGGTACTGGCCATTACATCTGGTCACGAGTTCTTGCAGGTCTGAGGAACCCTTCAAGAAGTCTTCAATAGTTGTGTCTTTAAGAAGGTCTCCATGAGTGAAGAGGACCATGCTGTATCTGTCTGCAGCCTGTCCAAAGATGTCTTGAATCCATTGCACTGTCTGCTTTTCCTCTGGAGTGTATCTGCCCAGCTGGATGACCACCAGGAACACATGGGGTCCAGGAGCAGCATTAGAGATGCACTGGCTTAGATCTTTAGTGGTTCTATCTTTGTCAAACCTGGTGTCTAACAGGCCTGGGGTGTCGATGACAGCCACCTGTTGCCCGTCCACCTCAGCTTTGCCCTGGGAACAGTCGGTAGTCATGGACTCTGACTCAAAGCACTGTCGTCCCAGAATGGTGTTTCCAGTCGCACTTTTCCCAGACCCAGTCTTCCCCACCATCACTATCCTCATTTCCTCATTGTTTCTGATCAAACCTGTGTAGAAGAATGTGAGACACTGAATAAGAATCAGGTTGTACATGCACTGTAGTTCATCACACAGGAAATCCAATCATGAATATTTACACTGTGGCTCATAATGATGACTTATTTAGGGGTCCAAGCCCGAGGATGCGTGCACCGCAGTAATCGCAAGGCGATACGCGGTTCACACAGCAGGGCTGTGGAACCCTATTGTTTTCGCTAGGATTTTCCTCCATTATTTTCCTCCATTATTTTCCTCCATTATTTTCCTCCATTATTTTTCTTCTCCGCATAAAACTGGTGCTGCAGCCTAAACCGTACATGGTGGCGACGCGCCATTTTCAGGACTGGTCCGAACCTCCGCAAAGACCTCAGGCGCAAATAATTGCCCCACTTCCGACACTAGGTGGCGCTATACCAGAAAAAAACGCGTTTGGCCCTATAACTCCCAAACTGTACATCCGATATTAAAAAACCTTACATCCACGCGTTCCCTGGATCTACCTGAAACTCGTGATATAGGCCACGCCCACTTCCACCTAGACTTTTACGCGTGAAAAAGATATTAACATTGATATTCTCAGGTGTTCAAATACTTATTTGCAGCTGTATCATAGAAAATAAATAGTTAAAAAATCATACATTGTGATTTTTGGATGTTTTTTTTTAGATTATGTCTCTCACAGTGGACATGTCTCTCACAGTGGACATGTCTCTCACAGTGGACATGCAACTACGAGGACTATTTGAGACCCTCCATGATTTCTAAGTGGGAGAACTTGCAAAATAGCAGGATGTTCAAATACTTATTTTCCTGACTGTATGACAAGTGTTTCGAGAGATTGGCTCACCTTGTCCTGCTCTGAAAAAAATGCAAGATTAATTAAGTGTTCTGTCCCGCAGTACTTGTCCTTGTAGGCTATTTGCAGTATATTATGCGTTTTTTGACCTAATTATTTTGCAGTGAAATGCCGCTCGTCTGTCGGCTCTGACAGCGCTGCATCAGCCTCTGTGTCCTCCACGGAGCGGCTGAACACGAATGGACTATACAGGGGTTGTGGGAGGGTGCGCTGGTCGTTATAAAACGATTATTAAACTATGAAATATGCCAATTCTGATATTTTCATATAGTCTACTCAAAACAGACAGGGCAACCCTATGCAGGCACGGTACTCACCGTTTTTAGGTGATACGCCATGTTTGTGGTCCAGCTGTGATATGCAAACTGTTGCTTGCAAACTTTGCATTCAACTTTTTCCCGTTATCTATTTTTTGTAAAATGCTGCCACGCTGCTGATGTCTTCGACATGGTAGAGGAGGACTGACTGGAAACTAAACACTCACAATTAAATAAATATTCATCGAACCACTAAACCAAGGCGTTCTAGTTCTTTCTTCAACCTGTCCCCAGTGGGTCGGGCTAATCCAACAATCTGTTCTGAAGACAGACTGTTACCTGTGAAACAGGGATGCTCTGAAAACAGAAAACACCCCCATTAGCAGTAAGAGCTTTCCACCCATAGACAGTTACAGTCTATGCTTCCACCTGATGGAATAACACGGCAAAAAATCGACCAATCAGAATTTTGGTCAAGCCAGAACGTATCAACCAATAAATCGACTAGTCGACTGGGAGATTACAGCCCTAATTTTCAGCTTATACAGGTTTATGCAAATGTTATTTAATGAACATCTCTTCTTTTTTTCTCAACATGAATGAATAGAAGAATCGAGGTTTGTGGTGAATCGTGGATTTGGTGTATCGTTACAGTCCTGCTGTTATACTTTTATTTATAATAGTGATCAAAACATTACAAATATAACAAATTATTAAAATGGATATAGCATCATGACTTACCAGAGTTGCTGTCCATGTTTAGTTCTGGTTGAAGAGTCTGGAGTAGATGCTGCAGCTGGAGTAAAGACAGAGATCAGAGTGTCTGCTGCAGCTCATTAGGAAACCCTCTTTATAAGAACCAGACCACACCCAGGAGTACCTGCACACAACGTTAGAAAACACATTATATGGTACCCGGCCCTTCCAGTGAACACTTATTCAAAACCACAGACGCTGCTGCACAAAGCTCCTCCTCCCCTTCAGTATTTACAAGGAATGGCAGCAGTTCTCTTCAGGTCCTCAGGATTCTGCCACTCCTACCTGCCACGCTGGCTGGGGGCCAACAGGTTCAGGACCCATTTTTGCCCTTTTGATAGAACTGGGCTGGTCTGGTTTTTGGTTGTGAGGTGCTCAGTCAAGGCACTGGTTTGAAATCCTTATTGGATCATGGATGCTGTCCCTAGGCAGCCCAGTCTCATGGCAGTTGGTGAAATGGTCCCGATGTTGAATCTGTTTATTCGTGGACGGGACACGTTAATGACGTTGATCTTGTGTGGTGAACACGGATTTTAAAGTTATGTATTCCAATGGGAAGAATATTTAATGATCACAGAACAATTACAGTAGCTGATGAGGCAAACATCGGTGCAGGGAGGTTGGTTAGGGGGGTGGATGAAGATTAATATGAGTTCCCCAGCCCAGATCCAGTATAGGGGCCGCTAAGGTCTATATAAAGAGACTTCAGATACAGTATTAGGGGACCACTAAGGTCTATATAAAGAGACTTCTGATACAGTATTAGGGGACCACTAAGGTCTATATAAAGAGACTTCAGATACAGTATTAGGGACCACTAAGGTCTATATAAAGAGACTTCAGATACAGTATTAGGGACCACTAAGGTCTATATAAAAGAGACTTCAGATACAGTATTAGGGGACCACTAAGGTCTATATAAAGAGACTTCAGATACAGTATTAGGGACCACTAAGGTCTATATAAAAGAGACTTCAGATCCAGTATTAGGGGACCACTAAGGTCTATATAAAGAGACTTCATATACAGTATTAGGGACCACTAAGGTCTATATAAAAGAGACTTCAGATACAGTATTAGGGACCACTAAGGTCTATATAAAGAGACTTCAGATACAGGATTAGGGACCACTAAGGTCTATATAAAGAGACTTCAGATACAGTATTAGGGACCACTAAGGTCTATATAAAGAGACTTCAGATACAGTATTAGGGACCACTAAGGTCTATATAAAGAGACTTCAGATACAGTATTAGGGGACCACTAAGGTCTATATAAAGAGACTTCAGATACAGTATTAGGGACCACTAAGGTCTATATAAAGAGACTTCAGATACAGTATTAGGGACAACTATAAAGAGACTTCAGATACAGTATTAGGGACCACTAAGGTCTATATAAAGAGACTTCAGATACAGTATTAGGGACCACTAAGGTCTATATAAAGAGACTTCAGATACAGTATTAGGGACCACTAAGGTCTATATAAAGAGACTTCAGATACAGTATTAGGGACCACTAAGGTCTATATAAAGAGACTTCAGATACAGTATTAGGGACCACTAAGGTCTATATAAACCTTCCAAATTATTTATACATTGTTGTTCAGAGCGGCCAACTGTCATGTTTCACTCCTCTTAAGAAACGGAGCTGATTCATAGTTCTCAGGAAGATCACCTGGAGCTGTTCAAAGAGAGGAGTGTGTGTGTGTGTGTGTGTGTGTGTGTGTGTGTGTGTGTGTGTGTCAATCAGGTTCACATTTTTTTGGGAATATGTTTTTTTTAGAGCCTAACTGCTGAGATATATATAATTCTCTATATATATAATCTTCTCTAGACCAGTCAGGTTTCTGGGCTCCCTCCAAAGATTCTCTATTGGGTTTAGGTCTGGAGACTGGCTAGGCCCCCCCAGAACCTTGATCTGCTTCTTCCAGAGCCCCCCCTTGGTTCTCCTGGCGGTGGTCTTCAGGTCTTTGTCATGTTGGAAGACCTCGACCCACCTTCAATACTCTAACAGAGGGAAGGAGGTTGGTCCCCAAAATCTCCCAATACATGGCCCCGGTCCTCCGCTCCTTAATACAGGGCAGTCTCCCAGTCCCATGTGCAGAACCCCCCTAAAGCATAATGCTACCCCCCCATGCTCCACAGTAGGGATGGTGGTCTAGGGATGGTCCTCATCATTCTTCTTCCTCCAAACACGGTTAGTGGAATTAGGACCAAAAAGTTCTATTCTGGTCTCATCAGACCACATGACGTCCTCCCATGACTCCTCTGGATCCTCCAGATGGTCGTTGGCAGACTTAAGACGGGCCTGGACATGGTCTGGTTTAAGCAGGGGAACCTTCCGGGCCATGCATGATTTCAAACCATGACGTCTTAGTGTAGTACCAACAGTAACCTTGGAAACGGTGGTCCCAGCTCTTTTCAGGTCCTGGACCAGCTCCTCCCGTGTAGTTCTGGGCTGGTTTCTCCCCTTTCTTAGGATCATTGAGACCCCCCGAGGTGAGATCCTGCATGGATCCCCAGTCCGATGTTTATTGACAGTCAAGTTTAGCTTCTTCCATTTTCTAATGATTGCTCCAACAGTGGACCTGTCTTCACCAAGCTGCTTGGACATGTCCCCATTGTCCTTTCCAGTCTTGTGGAGGGGGACAGTTTAGTCTCTAGTGTCTTTGGACAGCTCTTTGGTCTTGGCCATGTTAGTAGTTGGATTCTTACTGATTGGTTGGGGGGGACAGGTGTCTTTATGCAGCTAACGACCTCAAACAGGTGCATCTAATTTAGGATCATAAATGGAGTGGGGGGGGGACGACGACATTATGAAGACAGACTAACAGGTCTTTGAGGGACATTATGAAGACAGACTAACAGGTCTTTGAGGGACAGAATTCTAGCTGATAGACAGGTGTTCAAATACTTATTTGCAGCTGTATCATACAAATAAATAGTTAATAAATCCTACATTGTGATTTCTGGATTTTTTTTTAGATTATGTCTCTCACATTGGACATGTCTCTCACAGTGGACATGCACCTACGAGGACATCAGACCCTCCAGGATTTCTAAGTGTGAGAACTTGCAAAATAGGAGCGTGTTAAATACTTATTTTCCACACTGTAAATATATACATAGAATTTACACTCTACACATTACACACAGGCTTGAACTACACACACATCCTCAGTACCTCTACATGCACTAATGGAGCAATGTCAAAGTGAGTGTGTGTGTGTGTGTGTGTGAGGGGGCTGCCCATGGAATGGCGCCCCGAGCAGTCGGGGTTCGGTGCCTTGCTCAAGAGCACCTTGGCAGTGCCCAGGAGGTGAACTGGCAAATGAAGAAATGAAATGAATGAATAGATAACTTCTTCTTGATGGCATCAGTTATCAATATAACCCATGAAATGAACAGGAACAAAATCAAATAACAAAAGGATACATCTGACAAACACCAGAAGAAAAAGAACATTGTTAATATATGAAGTATATAGTAAAATGATAACTTCCATTATGGAGTATCTCCTGGTCTATATCATAATGATGCCAGAGGCCACTAGATGGCAGGGTGAGAGGATGATTGGATGAACCAGTGAACTGGTCTCATAACCTACGGTAGATAGCATCATATACCCTAGCATCATATACCCTAGCATCATATACCCTAGCATCATATACCCTAACACCATATACCCTAACATCATATACCCTAGCATCATATACCCTAACACCATATACCCTAGCATCATATACCCTAGCATCATATACCCTAGCATCATATACCCTAGCATCATATACCCTAGCATCATATACCCTAGCATCATATACCCTAGCATCATATACCCTAGCACCATATACCCATATAGCATTCTATACCCTAGCATCATATACCCTAACACCATATACCCTAGCATCATATACCCCAGCATCATATACCCTAACACCATATACCCTAGCATCATATACCCTAACACCATATACCCTAGCATCATATACCCTAACACAATATACCCTAGCATCATATACCCTAGCATCATATACCAGCATATACCCTAGCATCATATACCCTAGCATCATATACCCATATAGCATTCTATACCCTAGCATCATATACCCTAGCATCATATACCCTAGCATCATATACCCATATAGCATTCTATACCCTAGCATTAGATAACGGCAGATCACAGTGTAAATAACAACATGTCTGTCTTTAATACTGTTTATATATCATCAAATGTCTGAAAGACCTGTTAAGCTCTTGTCTTTCATCTTCAAAATGCATTTTTTTTACTTGTGAAGCGTAAAGATTTTATTTATTTTTTGACAATTTGATTGAAAGAAATCCAAATTTCTGATATAGAAACATTTTGAAAAAGGATCAAATTAGACCCGAAGACACCAGGACGGTTAATTTAGCTTCAAATGGACAGAGTTGGTCCACGTCTGTTGGTTTTACGGCAGGTTTCAGGTTATTTAACACATAAATACATGTTTTACAATATATTCACTACAGTTATTGTTTATTTCTCAGGATATTTCTTAAGAGGAGTTGAGGATTTGACAGGAGGACGAGACCAACTGTAAAGTGTTTCTCTGCAGGTGGAGGAAGGTGAAGTCTCTGTGTGGTGATCAGCAGCAGGTGGTCCAGTGGGAAGGACGCCGACCTCCACCCAGGAGACGCGGGTTCAAACCCCGCCTAGAGGTACGCCACACAGCAGTGTTGGGATGAATGAACGGGAAGTTACGAATTTACGGATCTCCACTTGAGAATTAACAATGCCTCCTTTAACTTGGGAATTTACATTTAATAAATATTTAGTTTGGATTATTGCCATGTACTCTACACTTGTTTTAACAAATCATCCGTGGACAAACTGCACGTTGGACAAAATGCAGCAGCAGGACTTTAGTCTGAGACCAGCAGGAGATCCACATCACTCCGGGGCTCCAGGCTCTTCATTGGCTTCCAGTAGGTTTTAGAGTGCATTTTAACATTGTAATCACAACTTATCTTATAGAGCCTTCATGGTCGAGCTCCCTCTTCCATTCAGGATCTGTTGCACGCCCACACTCCTGGTCTCTCTCTGAGGTCTTCAGACCTTCTAACTGTCCCCAGAACCCGTTTTAAAACTAGAGGTGATCCAGCCTTTTCTGTGGTGTCTCCAAGGCTCTGGAACTCCTAAGTACCTGAAGACACGTCTTTTTATACAAGCTTTTAACCAGCAATATGGCTCAGTATTTCATGTGTTGCTGTTTTATTTGTTTTTACTGTAAAGCACTTTGACCCTTCTTGTCTTTGAAAGGTGCGCTATAAATGAAGTTTACTTAATTAATTATCACTTAAAATGTGTTTCCTGTCTGCAGGAGAAGTTAGTACTGTTTTTTGATGGTGGTGGGGGGGGGGGGAGCACACAGAGGAAACCCACGCAAACATGG
>NW_022603670.1:0-41432 GCF_008692095.1 Etheostoma spectabile
TGGATTTCATGGTGAATTGTTAAATTGTAGAATATACTTTAAAGTCTGTTTTAAAAATAAAAACCCTCAGCCGCTTCAAAGATTATTTTTTTTTCATGAATGTCAAACTTGGTCACACTAGCAATGATTAAGAGGGAATGTGATTTCTGGCACTACTAGCTACTTTTTGAATAGACTCATTGTTTTATTTCATGTGAATACTAGTTTATTAGAGGAGTACCTTAGTATTTGAAGTAATGCAGTAAAGCAGGAAGTGTGCATTTAGTCTCCATGGTAGTGAGTAAATCTACTGAAATGGCGACCATAACAGTGGAGTGTGATGTGTAAGATCGGGGGCCTGTTGCACGAAAGTAGAATAAAGATATCCAGGATAAGTGAAAAAGCGCAGCTTGACTTAGTGTGATCTGCTCATCGCGGCTTAATCAGTTACACGTTACCGAGCCAGGATGAACAGTGTAGCTATGTCCAGCCAGTTGTAGATAACCAGGATGACAGGTGGAGCTATGTCCAGCCAGGTGGAGATAACCAGGATGAACAGGTGGAGCTATGTCCAGCCAGGTGTATATAACCAGGATGAACAGGTGGAGCTATGTCCAGCAGGTGGAGATAAACCAGGATGAACGGTGGAGCTATGTCCAGCCAGGTGGGAGAGAAACCAGGATGAACAGGTGGAGCTCCGTCCAGCCAGGTGGAGATAACCAGGATGAACAGGTGGAGCTATGTCCAGCCAGGTGGAGATACCAGGATGAACAGGTGAGCTATGTCCAGCCAGGTGGAGATAACCAGGATGAACAGGTGGAGCTATGTCCAGCCAGGTGGAGATAACCAGGATGAACAGGTGGAGCTCCGTCCAGCCAGTGGAGATAACCAGGATGAACAGGTGGAGCTATGTCCAGCAGGTGGAGATAACCAGGATGAACAGGTGGAGCTATGTCCAGCCGGTGGAGATAACCAGGATGAACAGGTGGAGCTATGTCCAGCCAGGTGGAGATACCAGGATGAACAGGTGGAGCTATGTCCAGCCAGGTGGAGATAACCAGGATGAACAGGTCGAGCTATGTCCAGCCAGGTGGAGATAACCAGGATGAACAGGTGGAGCTATGTCCAGCCAGTGGAGATAACCAGGATGAACAGGTGGAGCTATGTCCAGCAGGTGGAGATAACCAGGATGAACAGGTGGAGCTATGTCCAGCCAGGTGGAGATAACCAGGATGAACAGGTGAGCTCCGTCCAGCCAGGTGGAGATAACAGGATGAACAGGTGGAGCTATGTCCAGCCAGGTGGAGATAACCAGGATGAACAGGTGGAGCTATGTCCAGCCAGGTGGAGATAACCAGGATGAAACAGGTGGAGCTATGTCCAGCCAGGTGGAGATAACCAGGATGAACAGGTGGCTTGTCCAGCCAGGTGTAGATAGCCAGGATAAACAGGTGGAGCTATGTCCAGCCAGGTGTAGATAGCCAGGATGAAACAGGTGGAGCTACAGTGTGTGAAAAAGTGTTTGCCCCCTTCTCATTTCTGTTCTTTTGCATGTTTGTCACACTTAAGTGTTTCGGAACATCAAACCAATTTAAACAATAGTCAAGGACAACACAAGTAAACACAAAATGCAATTTGTAAATGAAGGTGTTTATTATTAAAGGTGAAAAAGAATCCTAACCATCATGGCCCTGTGTGAAAAAGTGATTGCCCCCCTTGTTAAAACATACTATAACTGTGGTTGTCCACACCTGAGTTCAATTTCTCTAGCCACACCCAGGCCTGATTATTGCCACACCTGTTCACAATCAAGGCATCACTTAAATAGAAGCTGCTTGACACAGTAAGGTCCACCAGAAGATCCTTAACAGCTACACATCATGCCGAGACCCAAAGAAATTCAGGAACAATTGAGAAAGAAAGTAATTGAGATCTATCAGTCTGGAAAGGGTTATAAAGCCATTTCCAAAGCTTTGGGAATCCAGCGAACCACAGTGAGAGCCATTATCCACAAATGGCGAAGACATGGAACAGTGGTGAACCTTCCCAGGAGTGGCCGGCCGCCCAAAATTACCCCAAGAGCGCAGCGACGACTCATCCAAGAGGTCACAAAAGACCCCACAACACGTCCAAAGAACTGCAGGCCTCACTTGCCTCAGGTAAGGTCGCGTTCATGCCTCCACCATCAGGAAAAGACTGGCAAAAATGGCCTGCATGGCAGAGTCCAAGGAGAAAACCACTGCTGAGCAAAAAGAACATCAAAGCTCATCTCAATTTCTCCACAACACATCTTGATGATCCCCAAGACTTTTGGGACAACATTCTCTGGACCGATGAGACAAAAGTGGAATCTTTGGAAGGTGTGTGTCCAAGTATATCTGGCGTAGAAGGAACACTGCATTCATAAAAAGAACATTATACCACAGTAAAATATGGTGGTGGTAGTGTATGGTCTGGGCTGTTTTGCTGCTTCAGGACCTGGAAGACTTGCCGTGATAAAAGGAACTATGAATTCTGCTGTCTACCAAGATCCTGAAGGAGAATGTCCGACCATCTGTTCGTGTACTCAAGCTGAAACGAACTTGGGTTCTGCAGCAGGACAATGATCCTAAACACACCAGCAATCCACCACCGAATGGCTGAAGAAAAACAAAATGAAGACTTTGGAGTGGCCTAGCCAAAGTCCTGACTGAATCCTTTGAGATGTTGTGGTATGACCTTAAAAAGGCCGTTCATGCTCAAAAACCCTCTAATGTAACTGAATTAGGACAATTCTGCAAAGATGAGTGGGCCAAACTTCCTCCAGGACGCTGTAAAAGCCTCATTGCACGTTATCGCAAACGCTTGGTTGCAGTTGTTGCTGCTAAGGGGGCCCAACCAGTTATTAGGTTTAGGGGGCAATCACTTTTTCACACAGGGCCATGATGGTTTGGATTTTTTTTCACCTTTAATAATAAACACCTTCATTTACAAAATGCATTTTGTGTTTACTTGTGTTGTCCTTGACTATTGTTTAAATTGGTTTGATGTTCCGAAACACTTAAGTGTGACAAACATGCAAAGGAACAGGAAACGAGGAAGGGGGCAAACACTTTTTCACACCACTGTATGTCCAGCCAGGTGGAGATAGCTGGGATAAGTGCACGTTCACAGCTTTCTCAGATAGACCACGGTATCGATCACAGATTTCCTGATGCAGAGATGAGAAGACGCATGCGCCAAATGTTTCACCCAATGAGGAGCAGCTTCTAATGGAAAGTAACGAGGAGGGAAGAATATAATATGCAGAAAGGGAAATACGGCTCAAACGGAGAGAAAAAGCCCGACATAGTGGACCGACTGGATGTGTATGGATGTAGCCTATAAATATCTACTTAGCCTATAGTCACTACACATTTTTACAAAGTTGTAGGCTACACTGTGTTTTAATTGCTTTAAATATGCTAGTTTCATGTTTCTATTTTTATGTGATAAATGTGCTGGTTTTACTGTAAAGTTACTTTGACTAGCCTACTATGTAAAGCACTATATAAATAAAATTAATTATTATTTAGCCTTTGCCTTAAAAGTGAGCAGAGGGAACTAATGTTCCTCGGGAAATGGACCCTACGGATTAAAGGCCTAATTTCAAACCCTTATTCACAACGTGAGAACTTGTTTTACAACCATATGCACACATTTCTATAAGCTATATCTAATTCTTTGTACAATTAATGTTCATACAGAACAATCAGAAAGGGACAACAACTAGAAAAAGAAGTAAGTGACGTCAATAAACGCTGTGAGCATATATGTAAAACAATATTCATGTTTTTTTATTCTTCTGACAAGTGACCGCACCAAAATAAAAAGATGAAGAAGCATTGTGGTGTTCCCGGTGTGATGAATGATAACTCCACTACATACGTTCTGTACAGAGGCCACGTTATTATACCGGTGATGTGAGACTTATTAGGAAGGTTATGAAACCAATGTAAGCTATAATAAAAAACATTAGGCCCACTTATTAAGGAGTAACAAAAACTGTCCTTTATTAGAGAAGGAAAAGCAATAAGAAAATGAAATCATGAATGTATTGGTCTCTGACCAGTCTGCCATTATTATCATCTGGGAATATCACTACATTAATATCGTCACACTTAATCTCCGGAGCGTCCTGTAGAAACCTGAAGCTGAGACCACGGACGCTGCGCTGCTCATCTCTACTTTTACAGAGAGAGAGGACACTGACACGACTCGCAAGTCTGCTGGTAGGCAATAGCCACCGGCCACAGGGCACCGGCCACCGGGCACCAGCCACCGGCCACCGGGCACCGGCCGCACGCCAGGCAGCCTCGACATACTACCGTCCCACCGGGAAAAGTCCCACTCCGCATCAGGGTGCCAGTGCAACCATTTCTAACATCTAAACAGCTGTAGTAGGGTTTAAATCAAACTCGCGACAACAATGGAGACCAGTAGCTAATGCATGTTAATAAAAATAAAGCAGAACACATCAGAAGACAACGCAATAACTGTTAAACACGTTTATTTAGGATCAGACGGCAGCTGATTTGACACATGAGACTCCAGGATTAATCTTAGCCCGGCTGTTGGCCCGGCTGTTGACCCGGCTGTTGGCCCGGCTGTTGGCCCGGCTGTTGGCCCGGCTGTTGGCCCGGCTGTTGGCCCGGCTGTTGGCCCGGCTGTTGGCCTGCTCTGGACCAGGCTAGCCAAAAAGAATAAATCTCCATGGTTACTTGGCTGGGCTTAATTCAATCTGGTTTCGTGCAACCGAGTCCAAGCTAAATTCATCCAGGATAACTTGAATATCCCGGCTTAATCCCTTATCCTAGTTTCGTGCAACAGGCCCCAGATGGCAGAGGTTAACTCATGTGTCATGGTTGTAAAGAAGCAATGGTTAGTTGTATGTCTTTGCCACGTGCAAACCAGTACATAAGTCAAACCTTTTTCTGAATCACTCGAGAGAGAAACCTCCGACAGACTCTGACTCTCTGTAGGCAAAGTCTGACGATGGCGGATTGGGGTGTGATGATATTACAGCAGATCCATAACTTTGTGTGTGACTGGACTGCACCACTGAAGCTTGCCACCCAAGGCTACAGCAGTTATCCAGCCTTGTGTGTGTGTGTGTGTGTGTGTGTACCGTTTATTACATAAAATAAAGTAGGAGGGGTGGGTAACAGTGGGGCTAACCAAAAGGAGCGAGTCATTATCAGTAAATTGAGAGTTGGTCACAGTACAATTTTTGTAAATGGGAAAACAACTGGACATGGAAGTCTACGTGAGGAAATGGAGACCGTGGGGGAAGTCCGGATGTGTTGCAGGAACTTGATCCGAGAAAGAGGGGTCATGTTTGCAGGATTTTGTAAGTTAGGACCAGTGGAACTCAGGTTTAATGATGTTCTTGAACGTGGGGTTTTCATAACTACGGAAATATATATTTGCATTTTTTAAAGACACCGGTCTACTAAAATTATAGTATAATAAAATGAAAAGAATAACAAGGAATTACCATTAGGAGGCAGTAATGCAAAAAATAGGATGCCAACTGCTGTAAAACCCTAAAAAAGAAGAAGAAGGCCATGGCTATATCTCAAATCGCGCACTTCCAGACAGGACACTTCGTGCACTACGTACTATCTTGCGTAGTGCGTAAATTTTGACAGAGGAGTGTTGTCTCAAATCGCGCACTTCCATGTGCACTTACCGGAAATGACAATCACATTTCATCTCTTCTTCTTCTTCTTCTGTACAATTGTGAATTTCACCAGGGAGAGCATTCCAGTCTGCTGTTGTGTTTTGCAAAAAATTATTCCTGCTTTGTTTTTGATATTTTAATAAAAATAAATGTGTTTTTATTTGCTCCATGTCACGCCAGGATGACGACTGTGACACCGCCGTCAAGTCCCCCCCCCCCCATTAGCTGAAAACAGTACACACAATTGTTTTGTATAATATTTGTTCTTGTTACTGCACTCTTAATTCATTAATTATACCCATTCTTTGCAGTCCACTCTTTTATGTATATACTTATGTTTCTGCTCTAAAAAATAAGTAACGTAAATATTCATTCATTACGTTACTGTTCATTTTAATGCTCAACGGTTTCATGAGGACATTGTTGCCCATAGATAAGACTGTTGTTAACACTCAACACCTTTAAAGGTATTATAATGATAATAATAATAATAATAATAATAACAGGCATTACCCCTTACAACTTACCTAATAGACAAACCATCATTACATCTTTTATATAAGTTGTATTTTTGTTCTAAATGGTCTTCATACAGTGACAATACAATAGTGAAAGCAGAGGGAACAGACCTGACATTTAAATAGACCCATTCCTTTATATTCATTATAGTAATGTAATAATAATATAACATATTAATATAATAATAATATAACATTATATTAATATAATAATAATATAACAGACCTGACATTTAAATAGACCCATTCCTTTATATTCATTATAGTAATGTAATAATAATATAACATAGTAATATAATAATAATATAACAGAATTGACATTTAAATAGACCCATTCCTTTATATTCATTATATGCTCGCTACAGTCATGCAACGTGCAATACAAAAGATAACAAAGTTAAATACTTTTAATATAATTTTATTTTAAAAATGTGCTTGTAGTTCTGCAGGCTCCCCCCCCCCCCCAGGCCGTAGCTAGTCTGACGGGTACAGGGACATGAGGGGGGACTCCAGACTCTCCAGGGGATCCTTCTACGGTCTGATGGCCATCGTCACCCCTAAATGACGGCCCTCTATTCCTCGTTTGTCACTGAAGAGACGGGTTATACAGGATCTACATCAGGTGGAGGCAGTAACCGCGGATACGTTAACATTACGCTATACGATATTCACATGGACCGTTCTCATAAACACAGTAAACAGTGTTGCTTGTACCTGAACACCAGAGGGCCGCCATGTTTTCAGACTGTACAGGTAGCCCGTCAGTGATGGGAAGCCTGAAGAAGTCAGCTAGGTTTATATAGCTAGGTGTATTTTTAATAATATTATAAAAACTTATTAAAATTAGTTAGCTAGGTTTATCTACATGTAGTTAACTAGGTGGAGTTAGACATTAACTTGAGATGTGTGTTGCTCGAAGTAGTAAAAACGGTTGTGACCCTTTAAATATGTTTAGCATGTAGCGTTAGCGTGGATGCAGAGATCCCTTTTATTTTATTTTTTATTGTATTTAACCTTTATTTAACCAGGTTGGCCGTTGAAAACAGCTTCTCATTTACAACGGCGACCTGGCCAAGAAAAGCACAAGCATTCGAGACAACATACAGTTTCCCTCTCAATACAGTAGAAGAAAACAGAATACAACAGGCTACATAGAGTGGAGATTATGTAGGGATTACACAGCCGGTATGAGTAGACGATCTGTAACACTGCTGAGATGTAGTAAAGAGTCAATGTCCACTGGGTGCAAGGTGTGGTCTAGATAGTGATGGAGACCCGTAATAACACAGTATATATGAATAGACTGACTTTATGAATGCTGAAATATGTAAAGAGTCAGTCTACAGTTAGTGCAGAATGTGGTGTACAAACATTGTGTGACAACAAAGGTGGGGGGGGGGGGGGGGTGGAATGAGACTTGAGCATACCGGGGCGGGTGAATGGTACAAAAGAACGTAAACAGAAGGTGATAAACATGCAGGTGCAAGGGGGGGTGACTGAAGTAATGGCTCCAATAATGCAATAGGGGGTGTGAAACAGAGCGTGACTGATGGAGGACAGTTAGCACGCACAGGGACCAGATCAGAGCTCAGACACACATACTTTAAAGACAGCTAGTGAGATAAAGGTTTGAGTTTCAGTGTTGCATTCCAGTCCTTTGCAGCTGAGAACTGTAAGGACAGGCAGCCAAAGGAGGGGGTGTGGGATTTGGGGTGAGCTTAGGTACAGCGGGGCTGGCAGGTTCAGCTGAGGTGATGAAGTCTTGTGCTGTTCCATGTATTATTATTATTTATTATTTACTCCATTTGACTTATCTAGAGCAATCAACGTTGGCCAGATGGATAAATAAATTAAAGGTGTTTTCCTTATTCAGCATGGAAAAGGTTTGTACAGAGCATGTTCCTATCAAGGTTGGATTATGGTGACATCATTTATATGCACTATACTTTAATTTCTATTGGGAAAAACTAGATATACAGTACCACTCAGCCTAGTGCAGCAGCTAGGACTCACCACTGCATTCAGTATGGAACTGTACAATGGTCCTCATTCTCCCTCAGAAGTACATTTTATTGATATTCACTAATAAAGCACTACTGGATAAATTAACCCTCTTCATTTAAAATTTGCTTACTTACCATAATAGTGTTTTTAAGACAAGGGTATCAAAAAATACTAATTATTCCATCAACAAGAACCAAACTTGGTAAAGTATTTCTCGTCATATGCACCAAACATCTGGAATCAACTCCAAAACACCTTCAATCTAGAATAACTTTCAGTACTTTTAATTTCAATTCAATTTTATTTATAGTATCAATTCATAACAAGAGTTATCTCAAGACACTTTACAGATAGAGCAGGTCTAGACCAGATAGAGCAGGTCTAGACCACACTCCAGAATTTACAAGGACCCAACAGTTCTAGTAGTTTCCTCCAGAGCAGCAACAGGGCCACAGTGGAGAGGAAAAACTTCCTTTTAGGCAGAAACCTGGTACAGAGGGTGATAGAGTGATTATATAGGTCCTATATTATATTTCTTATATTTTTGTGTCAACACTGTAAAGGGATTGCTTCAATCTTGTTGCACAGGTACTGTGTACTTGTGCATAATGACAATAAAGGCATTCTATTGTATTCTATATAATCATCGTGCAATGTCGTGCCTTTGCTTTGTTTGTTGTTTGCTGTTTTGTGTGATCTCAGAGTGAAACTTCCTTTAACCTTTTCCATCTTAGATAACATAACCTGATGACATATTCTATTGAAGGTGTGGCCGTTCAACCGTAGCTTCATTCCTCTGCAGCTTTGTTATTTACAGTTAACAGATTTATTTAGGAAACAGTTCAGAGAATCAGAACAAATGAAACATTTCCTGTAACCTGCACCGACCGGTCAGACTGGGCGTATCTCCTGGTATTGTCTTACATTGTGTAGCCTACTTAAAAGACCTTTCGGTCTTTCACTGGGGGGACATTATTTTACCTTTGGACATCTAGTGGCTTTGTAAAAATGTCCTCTGTCCATATTTTTGGTTTTAGGCCAATGATTCAGTGTCTGAACTCCTTCCTAAATAATTTACTGGTCATACATTTGAGACCTGACACAAATCAGAGCCGTGGAAACCTACTCAGAATCAACATTTAGCCAAAAAATACACTTCTAGAAAAAAGACTTGAGCTGAGAGTGAGCCAATGAACATCTCACTGGGTCTGAGGAGGAGAAGACTCCAAAATATGAACAATACAGTAGAAAAGAGATGTAGTAAATGAACTGACAATAGATAGATAGATAGATAGATGTTTATTGATCCCAAGAAAAATGGGAAATTCCGGTGTTACAGCAGCAAAATCAGTCACAAAGCACAAAATATAAATATAAATGAAATACATAGGAAAAATATACATACATACAATATACATGAAATAATAATATGAATAAGTAAAAAGAACAAATATTTGAATATGTACAGGATGGGGGAACAAAAATGTGCAAATGCTTAAATAATATGCTAAAATGTAAATGTAAATAAACCAAATGTCCAGGTTGCATTAGTGCAGTAGTGTGGTGTCCAAAAGTCTCATCTACTACCCAGAGATGACGTGTTAAAGAGTGTTATTGCTTGTGGAATGAATGATTTCCTGTAGCGCTCCGTGCGGCATCGAAGCTGTCGGAGCCTCTTAGAGAAGCTGCTCCTCTGTTGGACCAATGGGGGGTGGAGAGGGGGGAGCTGCTCCTCTGTTGGACCAGTGGGGGTGGAGAGGGGGAGCTGCTCCTCTGTTGGACCAGTGGGGGTGGAGAGGGGGGAGCTGCTCCTCTGTTGGACCAGTGGGGGGTGGAGAGGGTGGAGCTGCTCCTCTGTTGGACCAATGTGGGGTGGAGAGGGTGGAGCTGCTCCTCTGTTGGACCAGTGGGGGGTGGAGAGGGTGGAGCTGCTCCTCTGTTGGACCAGTGTGGGGTGGAGAGGATGAAGCTGCTCCTCTGTTGGACCAGTGGGGGTGGAGAGGGTGGAGCTGCTCCTCTGTTGGACCAGTGGGGGTGGAGAGGGTGGAGCTGCTCCTCTGTTGGACCAGTGGGGGTGGAGAGGGTGGAGCTGCTCCTCTGTTGGACCAGTGGGGGGTGGAGAGGGTGGAGCTGCTCCTCTGTTGGACCAGTGGGGGGTGGAGAGGGTGGACCTGCTCCTCTGTTGGACCAGTGGGGGGAGAGGGTGGACCTGCTCCTCTGTTGGACCAGTGGGGATGGAGAGGGTGGAGCTGCTCCTCTGGTGGACCAGTGGGGGGTGGAGAGGGTGGAGCTGCTCCTCTGTTGGACCAGTGGGGGGTGGAGAGGGTGGAGCTGCTCCTCTGTTGGACCAGTGGGGGTGGAGAGGGTGGAGCTGCTCCTCTGTTGGACCAGTGGGGGGTGGAGAGGGTGGAGCTGCTCCTCTGTTGGACCAGTGGGGGGTGGAGAGGGTGGACCTGCTCCTCTGTTGGACCAGTGGGGGGTGGAGAGGGTGGACCTGCTCCTCTGTTGGACCAGTGGGGGTGGAGAGGGTGGAGCTGCTCCTCTGGTGGACCAGTGGGGGGTGGAGAGGTGGACCTGCTCCTCTGTTGGACCAGTGGGGGGTGGAGAGGGTGGAGCTGCTCCTCTGGTGGACCAGTGGGGGTGGAGAGGGTGGACCTGCTCCTCTGTTGGACCAGTGTGGGGTGGAGAGGGTGGAGCTGCTCCTCTGTTGGACCAGTGGGGGTGGAGAGGGTGGACCTGCTCCTCTGTTGGACCAGTGGGGGTGGAGAGGGTGGAGCTGCTCCTCTGTTGGACCAGTGTGGGGTGGAGAGGGTGGAGCTGCTCCTCTGTTGGACCAGTGGGGGTGGAGAGGGTGGAGCTGCTCCTCTGTTGGACCAGTGGGGGGTGGAGAGGGTGGAGCTGCTCCTCTGTTGGACCAGTGGGGGGTGGAGAGGGTGGTCAATGGCTGTCCAACATATTTGCATAGATGATTGTTTAATTTAAAGAATTTGCACATCCCAATACTTTCCAAAGTTGATTTTCCTTTTTAGTTTTACTGTTCATAGTTGTTACATTGTGATACTGGTTTTGTGTTATTGGTATTGATTTTTATGTTTGGTAATAAAAAGTTAAACTTGCAATCATAAAGGAATTATGCTTAGGTCACCAAAATGGCAGCAGCCCCACTGCATACATCAAGAGAATTTGTGCGCACATTCCCTGAAGCTCAGTAATGTCGATCATCGTTTCCACGATCAATTTTATTACAAGTAGAGGGCTGAATAGCCGCCAGTCCCTGGAAGTTTTGAGTGAGTTTGAGTTGGAATACAGAGATCTGGTGTCCCACTGTGAGGTTTGAGTCGTGGAGAGATGCTCCCAAGGTTTTACAAATTGAGGGAAGAAGTAAAACAATTCATGGATATGAAGGGCAAGTCTGTTAATGAACTCAGTGATGGCAAGTGGCTGTATGATTTGGCATTCATGGTGGACATTACCAAACACCTTTCTGAGCTGAATGTCTGAGTCTCTGCTTCGGTTTACAGGGAGCCCACCCTACAGGTTTCTCTATACAGCCCTCCCCTACAGGTTTCTCTATACAGCCCTCCCCTACAGGTTTCTCTATACAGCCCTCCCCTACAGGTTTCTCTATACAGCCCTCCCCTACAGGTTTCTCTATACAGCCCTCCCCTACAGGTTTCTCTATAGAGCCCTCCCCTACAGGTTTCTCTATAGAGCCCTCCCCTACAGGTTTCTTTATAGAGCCCTCCCCTACAGGTTTCTCTATAGAGCCCTCAGGTTTCTCTATAGACCCCTCCCCTACAGGTTTCTCTATAGACCCCTCCCCTACAGGTTTCTCTATAGACCCCTCCCCTACAGGTTTCTCTATAGAACCCTCCCCTACAGGTTTCTCTATAGAGGCCCCCCACGCCATCCGTTTTGACCCTGGGGGGGGGGGGGGGGGGGTCCTACGCTGTTCAGGTAAATTAAGCTAAAACAGCAGAGTTGCCCTTTAACGCGCTCCCTCGCCACACGACAACTTCATTATAAACACAGGTCTACTTCTCCTGGTCTTCTTTTTGTATTTATTATATTTATTATAGTTGGGGGGGCGGGGGGGGGGGGGCACATCTGGAACCATGGTAACAGGAAGTGGAGGAAATCAAACCGTTTAAGGACCCGACAGCTTCAGATTACACAGAGAAAACATTTTAAATTACACAAAACTATCTAATAATACTAAATACTTTCAAAATGAAGGATGAGAGTATTTTACTTTGAAAGTTGGTCAGTCTGACATCATGCTGCCTGAGCTCATTAATATTCATTAGCTGGGTAAAGGATGCTGACAGCCAGGCTCTCATTGGCTACCTTTTAGCCAATCAGAGTCCAGCTGTTTAGCTGGTTGAATATTAATGAGAACAGAGAGTCTTCCTGCAGCTTTCTATAGCACGCTAGGATGGCTTGAAACAAGGTAACCATGGTAACCAAGTTACCGAGTCCATGGTAGGACTAAAGACAGAGTCATGTGATACGGGCGGGGGGGGAATAGTCATGTTTTGATCCAGCTGTTCTAATGAGATAACTGAGTGAATGGAGACTAACGGCTAAAACAAATGGTTAAAACATAAATAATTTATTAAACAAATAATCCACAAAAACACATTCAATAAACCATTTACTTTTACTGTGAATGTTAATGTTAGGAGATGTTACTGAGTGGAAAAGGTAAGTTCATAATGTCTCTATCTCTTTCAGATGATTAGAATAACTGATGTAATATTATCTTATAATGCTCCACGTCTTTCTTTATATGCTCACTGTATAAAACCAAATCAAGCATGTCGTGCATTTGCTTTGTTTGTTGTTTGCTGTTTTGTGTGAGCTCCCAGTGAAACTTCCTTTAACCTTTCTCCATCTTAGATAACATAACCTGATGACATATTCTATTGAAGGTGTGGCCGTTCAACCGTAGCTTCATTCCTCTGCAGCTTTGTTATTTACAGTTAACAGATTTATTTAGGAAACAGTTCAGAGAATCAGAACAAATGAAACATTTCCTGTAACCTGCACCGACCGGTCAGACTGGGCGTATCTCCTGGTATTGTCTTACATTGTGTACTTGACAGACCTTCCTGTTTTTCACTGGCAGAACATTATTTGACATGTGGATATATGTCCACAAATTTAATGTCAAGTAATTAAAATTAAGTCAAAAAATATGTTTTATTTTTCACAGATGCATTTACAGAAGTAATTGAAGACTTTCACCCACAATAAGACATTGTGTGGTGATAACGGGGCGATAGTGGTGGAAGCTTTTATTAATGTCATTCATGTTCCCAGCCTGCAAGAACTGATGACTTGGTAAGTCACAGGTAGAAGAAGGTACTATATGCTACCACTATCCACCCTAACCCTTTTTATACTAATACAACTAATATAAACATACATTTTGTACAGCTGTGGATGGGTTTAGTTTTGGAAAAGAACAGGTTGGGTTCAGGAGTCGTGACATGCTGCCCCCAACATGTTATCGAGGTGCAATAACCATTTTATGGAAACCCAAACTTTGTTGACTAATAAGGTCGCTCACAGGCAGAACTACCAACCCCGAGTTGCCCCCGATGCTGCGAATGTGTGTGAGTGTGTATCTGATGAGCAGGTGGCACCTTGCACAGCAGCCCCGTATGAATGTGTGTGAGTGGTGAATGTCTCCTGTAGATGTAAAAGCGCTTTGAGTAGTCGTTAAGACTAGAAAAGATATATAAATACACACATTTACATTTACATGTCTTTAACTTCTTATCCACGACGGCCCTGCAGGATCATGTTTCTAGTAGATTTTATCAGCCTATACTCCTCCTTAATCTGACTAGTGAACAGTCTGGTGGCTGGAGGCTGAGAAATATGAAATGTGACGGGCAGTTAAATCACTGAGATGTGACGCTAAAACTTCCTCATCACTGTTTCCTCGGCACCATTACATTGGATGTACAGGAGTCACCGGTGACAAGTTTTGTTTTATACAGTCATTTTTAAATTTTATTTCATCTGTTACTGCAACACCTGAACTTTATCTCAGGTGATCAGTAAACTCCTCCCTCACTTCCCCTCTGGTTAGACTGATTATTTGAAATCAAACAGTTTCTGGTAAATCATGTGACCACAGAGCCTCCTCCCCTTTATGCATATATAACTGTTTTCTCTCTCTGCCTCCTCAGCATCACAGACCAACAGCACAGGTAAGAACACTTTGGAACTGGAAATATTTTAAATGATACTACCAGGAGATATACCAGATTTAAATGCATGAGGAAAATGTGTTTACCATAACTAATACCTGAGCATACTACGTTACATTCATATGATTTAATATTTTCTTTCTTCCAGACAGTGTCAGTAGTTGCTGCGTCACCGAGCTTCAGGACCTCCAGATACATTTCAGTGACCCGGACTTTAAAAACCCAGGTATGTATCACAGGTTGGATGTTTTTCTGCTGAACCAGTCTGTTTGTTACGACTGCTGCTGCTCTGCTCCTGAGATCAACAGGTCTTTCAAAGGTGCCCCCTAAAAAACTAAGAAAAGTAGAATGGTGAAGTGTTCTTTTGTTTGATATTTGGCCATTAATGTGAAATGTTTTAACATCTCAGGCATTTACACACCAGGGACATTTTTTTTCCATGCAATTTATTTGCATATTAATTCTGTATATTTCATCTAACTGTTTTTGTCTAGTGGTAGAGGGCGTCATACCAGGGAGCCCCCACCCAAATAAATGTATAATCAAGCTTTGATTTCCAGCCTGAGACACGATCTATTACCGGGCTGCCATTTTCTAAGTGTTGCCCCGGCGCGACCCCCCCCCCCCCACTTTATCTGCTGCTGGTTATTTGCAGAGTGCACGCGGTCCATATGTTAGCCTAATAGTTGCTATAATTCTTTGTGTTTTATAAGAAGAGAGTGGATGCGTTTTAATGAAAGGCTGCCGGAGCAGCCGTGGCAGTGACACCCTAATGGCAGACGCCGGGGTATTTGCATAGAGATGAATCACGGCCTGACGTGACTTTTAAGATATGATTGAGGAGGTTATTATTGCTGCACTCTGATACGTGTTAACAGGTTATTTTAGCGCAGAGTATTTCTCTAAAAGGAAACCCCCATCCAGCCCTTTGGTTCCCCTAGACGAGATTGAGTTTGCCCCCCCACCCCTTCTCATATTGCAAGATCTGCACAGTGATGTGGCAGCAATAGAGTAGCATTGTATGTTCATTTTAGTCTCCAGCTTCCATGTAAGTTAGACACCAACATTTGGCCTAATTATAACTGGTATGGTAACCCAAAGGCCAGTGTTTTGTGTTTTGACTTTTGTTAGGGGGGAGGGGGGTTATGCAATCATTTCTACCTTTTAATGAATCAATTTATGCTGGAAATATCCTTATATAAAGAGAAATATAGATTACTTTACAATTTAAAAACATAATGGAATATACTGCAGTGATGCTCAAGTATTCTGTATTGCTTTCATCTATTTATTCTCCTGTAGATGGACTTTTCTAATTATATTTTAGTCAGCACACATGTAACCTAGTCATCATTTACTCTTCCCTCCTCTTTTGTGTCTTTTGTAGATAATGTAACCTCCTTAAATTTGCACATGACAATTATTCACCTCAATGATACATTAATTCATTTGTGATATTTCAAATGTGTTTGAGCGAGATATGTTCAAAACTTTGTGCACATTCAAAATATATCCTATCTGTGCTTTCTGAAGTTTGGAGGAGTTGTGATATGAGAAAAATAAAGTGATAATAGGATATTACAAGAATTAAGTTAGACAATTTGCACTACGCTACGCCACCCATGCTGTTCTATTTGGTCCGTAGGGAGTTGGGTTGGGACCCGGAGGTTTGTTGGTTCATACGGACCAAAGTAGGGAGCGTGGATCGGTGGCTGGAGAGATGCCAGTTCACCTCCTGGGTACTGCCAGGTGCCCTTGAGCAAGGCACCGTACCCCTCCCAACCGCTCAGGGCGCTTGTCCCGCTGGCAGCCCCCCCCCCCCCACACACACTCTGACATCTCTCCATTAGTGCATGAATACGTCCTGAGCATGTGTGTGTATTTCAGACCTGTGTGTAGTGAATACTTACAAAACAGAGTGTACATTTTAATTGCCCCAGTGGGGCTCAATAAACAGTATGAGTTAAAATAATTTACTTACAGATGTACATACTGTAATTACACCTACTGTACACGTTTTATACTGCTCTTCAAACTATTCATCATGCACATACACTGCACATACTATAGATGTATACATATCTATCTATATGGTTCATTCAGTATATCCGTATTTATACTGGTTTTCTTACTATATATTCTGTTAATACAATGCATATGTCCTGCTTATGCACCACCTGTCTTTATTTTGAATATCACATTGCACTTTTCTGCATTTAATTGCACTTCTGGTTGGACGCAAACTGCATTTCGTTGTCTCTGCTGTTGCAGCAATCGGCACACTGAATTAAAAATAGGTGACAAAATCAACACCACTGAAAAGGCTAAACACTGACCCGCCCACATATCAAACTGATCACTGACTTCTTCTTCCAGAAAACTTACACGGTGCTCCATCCCCAACTCCTGGGAAGCTGTTACCATGGCAAAGTGAGTAATACTTGCTAAAACACAGTTTTAAACACTGCTGTATCACATTATACTACATGATGAGACAATTTACTACATAAGAGAGGTTTTTCACAATACTTTTAAATGTTTAACTATCATCACTACCTATGCTGCAAAAAAGAGCCATAAGAATAATTTTGATATATAATAGAGCTCAACAATGTGGTTCTGGAAGCTACAATCTCATTGATTGATTGTCTGATTGATTGATTATCAGAGATACTGTCGAAAGATAATCCAAGGTAGACTTAGCAGATTTATCAATAAGTAATTGTACATACTGCTGTCTGTTGTCCAGATACTAAGCCATGTGTGTGCTACACTTCTTCTGCCATATGTTCTACTTTTGTCCTTAATATTGCATCATCTATAGTATCAAATATTTTGGGTCTATAAATACTCCTGCTGTGAATTTCCTATTTATTCTTATCTATTGCTGTTAATATGTCCTCTACTCGGTTGGATCTGAAATCATATTGATAATCAGTAATCTGTGGGTTTCAATAAAGTGGTCCACATATTGTAGGCATATTTGTTTATTTATATATGATATTTTTATTTGTCTGTTTTATAATGCTGGGATTTTGCAGCCAAATATACACTGATTGGATAATTAATTAGTATATATTACAAATAATATTCAGTCTATAAAATTCATTCAGTTAGATTTTTCTAAAGACTTAATAATAGATAGTTTTACTTTACTATTTTTTGTGGAGACTTTTTATTTTCTACCCCTTACATTGTACAAAATTGGCTCGTTACTTTCGTTTTGTACAAGAGGTTATGTCGGAGAATAGCGCGGACACGCACCACACACCGCGGGGGGGTGCGTGCGCCACATGGAGAAAAAAGTGAGAGAAAAGAAAAAGAGACTAGATGTATGGAGGATAATCAGCTGAGATTGTGTGTGTGTATGTGTGTGTGTGTCAGCTTTAAATCCAGTCCTAATCTAGTCCTCACTAACAAGTTTACAATAATTTCACTGGAGTCATCATTATTATTGTTCACGTCATCAATACTGAATTCAATCTAACCGGATGGGAATATACTGTAATTCAATTCAATTTCAATTCAATTTTATTTATAGTATCAATTCATAACAAGAGTTATCTCAAGACACTTTACAGATAGAGCAGGTCTAGACCAGATAGACCAGGTCTAGACCACACTCCAGAATTTACAAGAACCCAACAGGTCTAGTAGTTTCCTCCAGAGCAGCAACAGGGCCCCAGTGGAGAGGAAAAACTTCCTTTTAGGCAGAAACCTCGGTCAGACCCAGAACCAGACCCAGGCCCAGACCCAGACCCAGGCTCTGGTAGGCGGTGTCTGACGGGCCGGTTGGGGTTAAAATGAAGAGCGGAAATAACAAAAATAGAAAAACTAGTAGTTTGTAGCAGTTCTTTGTAGTAGTTCATGGCATAGCAGGACGCTGTGGGCAGGACAGGACGTAGAAGGACGTAGCTGTACTTTGCATTTGACCACTGAGACAACTCAACAGATTCGGAGGAATTCTGCATTAATTCACAGCAAATCATTGCAGCTTGATGGTGTTAACGTTGGCACATAGTAGTATGGATGGCGACATGATTGAAAATGAAGAAAACAGAGATCCCAGAGATGCGTCAGACAAGCAGCAAGACATTCCCATCATCCTCGGCCTTATCTGGGAGACAGTAGGCATCAAGAATGACTCCTGGCCAACGTGCTAGGGAACTTCTTCATTAATGTCTTTTTAGTAATTCATATTTGATCCTTTATTTTCATTTTTTTTATTTGAGCACATACATGTAAATTCCTTTAAATTAATGTGGAAGGTTAAAAAAATGAAACTGGATCTGTGAATTGTCACAGAATCACAACTGAATTCATATCTTGCTGTTCAGTCAGAATCTTATTACACTTATACTAACTGAGCTACCCAACGCCCACATTCATACCTTTTGAGCTCTGGTCTTTACTTTTCTACAGGAATACCTCATCCAAAAATGACAACATCACCTGCAAAGTTCTGATCCATTCAGGATCTCCCACTCTCTACCAGCTGGAACCAAAGGAAGAGAACATTGGAACTCTGAAACGAATGACTCTTGGTGAAAAAAATCTCTACAAGATAAACAAAACCATCTTACTTGTTGGTGAAACAGGAGCAGGAAAATCTACTCTGATCAACGCTCTGGTCAACTACGCCCTGGGAGTGGAGTGGGAGGATGATGTCTGGTTTCAGATCGTAAAGGAGAAGAAAACAAGCCAATCAGAAAGTCAGACATCAGATGTGATCATGTACCAGATCTTTGGTTTTGAAGATAAACCTCTGCCCTACTCTCTGACCATCATCGATACTCCTGGATACGGAGACACCAGAGGGATCGAACAAGATGCCAAAATCAGTCAAAGATTATTAGACCTGTTCCGCTCTGAGGAAGGAGTTCAGGAGATTAATGCAGTGGGTCTGGTGATGAAAGCGAGTGTGAATCGACTGACTGATCATCAGAAGTACATCTTTGATTCAGTGGTGTCTCTGTTTGGAAAAGACATAGAGAAGAATATTGTCGCTCTCATCACACACTCAGATGGAATAACACCTAAAAATGCTCTGGAAGCTCTCGAGGCTGCAAAGATTAAATGTGCCAGAAATGAGAAAAATCAGCTTGTTCACTTCCTGTTTAATAACCGCCAACATGAAGACAGGACAGAGAACAGAAGAGCCCTTAAATATGCAGATGAAACAACAGCAGAAGCACTGATTCAGTTCACAAACTTCCTTGGAAAAACTGCACCTCAAAAGATGCAGAAAACCATAAATGTCCTGAACGAGCGAATCAGACTGACAGCCTGCATCCAAAACCTGGAAGACAGAATTGAGTCAATTGATCTAAAGAAAACAGAGATCCAACAGACTCAGGATGGTCTGAAGATGTATGAACGAGAGATGAAGAACAATGAGAAGTTCACTATAGAAGTTGATGAGGTCTACAAAGATAAAGAACCTATTGATGGTGGGAGGTGGTTGTTGGTGTTCTATGAAGGAGCTGTCTGCTGTACTGTCTGTGAGGAGAACTGTCACTATCCTGGATGCACAATGGCCCGGAAACCAGGACACTGCAAAGTCATGAAAGATGGCCGCTGCACTTCATGTACCGGGAAGTGTCCTGTATCAGATCATGTGAAAGATAACTATAAGTATGTGAAGAAGACAAGAAAATCTAAAAAAACTCTAGAAGATGTGAAACAGAAGTATGACACGAGTAAGGCAGAGGGTGAGAAGCAAGAGAGCCACTTGGAACGTCTTCAGAAAGAGATGGAAACCCTTGACGCAAAGAAAACAGCTTTGCTGGATGAAGCCTACCAGCATGTTGTCAAACTGGAGGAGATCGCCCTGAATGTTGTTTCACTGTCTACTTATGTCCACCTGGACTTCCTGATTGAGGAGATGGAGAAGAGAAATGACACTGAGAAGATCAACCATCTGAAACAAATGAAAAGTCAAAAATCGAAAGTGGAAACAATGAAGGATTTCTGGGAGGGATGCAGTAAACTTCCTCAAATGTTCAAAAAGAAATAAAGATTCCTAGAGGGTAACCAAGGTCCAGACTGATGAAGACATGTCCCATTGTCCTGGAGGTCCATCTGCTCATCACTGGAGCAAGGTGAACATTTAAACCACAGGAGAAAGATCTGAAGTCCATCTGTGTCTTTGGTTAGTTACTAAAACTCAACCCGACATCTAGGAGATCTACTACTGCTTAGTCCTCCCCTATTCTTCACATATGTAAGGGGTTTGTGCTGATATTTATCATTACAGTATGGACAGTTCATGAAGACAGTATATGTGTCTTCTCAGATTACAACTGCTACAATATCATGTGCATAAACATGTATGAATATCTAAACATTACAGGTTATAAAGTCAACAGGCCTGAGGACTGAAAGACATTTTTGGAGCAAATATTGCAAATTGAAAAAAAAACATCTGAACTCTGTCCAATGAATGATTCTGGTTTTATAATTTGAACTGTTTAAAAACTGTACATAACCAATTTACTTTATCACAGTCTCATTTGTGGTTTCCCATCAGAACATGGATTTTCATGACTCTGGTGTTAAAGTTTTGTTGAAACAGTCAGAGAGACTTGTTGAATGCAGTTCCTTTATAACGTAGTAAAATATTTAGGGCGGGAATTTATTGGCATCCATGTTTAATAATTGTGAGTCATTTGTCACTTCCACATTATTGCACATCATCGTATTTTAAAGTAACTACTGTATATGTAACTTAACTTACACGTTTCTGAAACTGTAATGTTCCATCTGAAGATCTTAAATAAACTGTAAAAGCAAATGAGACTAATGCTAGTTTTATACAGTTTTTAGTAATGCCTGGGTCAGGTTTTACCCGTAATGTCCCAGAATGATTTATGCCAGATAGACGGCGCAACAGTCACACATTCTGATTGGTTACAGAGTCCGGTTTTAAATTTCCCACAATCACCAAGAGTCCAGGCCTGAGGACATCTACAGGCCAATATGGACTTTTGGTGATAGTGGCACGATCTGGCAACAGGAAAACCAGTCTCATCCGATTTACATAAAATTGAAAATGTGTGGTCTACATGCGATACTTTAACCACTTCCCACTTACTCAGGCAACGCCCACTTCCATACAATTTGACCCGTTTAAGGTAGAGTCTTTTGTGAGGTGTCATTGAACTCAGCAGAGTTCCTTCTTTATGGTGATCGTTTGACCCGCCCCCTATGCTTTGTCCATGGCCCCTTTTGCAGCTAATGAACAGTACAACGTAGAGTCCTGTGTGAGGGATCGTTGAACTGAGGGAGTTCCATCTTCATTGGTGACAACTCGCTGTATCTGAGTGCTGTTTAAATGTATGGTCGCAAGGCGCGGCATCCATCAGAGACCCTGACGCACGCAGATAAGCAAGGGTCCGTCCAACCCTGCTTGCAGCTTTAATTAAAAAATGTAACCAACTGGCCGTCCGGTATGTGATATGTCTCTTTCATTCACAAAATAACTTTAGTTTGCCTGATGTGGTTGTATGTCAGTAGCCGACATTAAACTACGTCCCTCTTCCATTTACAGCGGACGTTGATTCCTTTTAGAACGTGTTTGTGTTGGCTAACTATTTTATTTTCTCTTGTACCCCCTGTGTACCTGCGTTTCATGAAATGTGCTATATGAATATAAGTTATTATTAAGTTGTTTGCTACAACCTCTTAATGCTTTGGCTCATGACACAGTCTACGTCTACATGCACATAATATTCAGTTTTTTGCCGTTATTCCAAAAAAGACAATATTTTGACTAAGCTGTTTAAATGGCTAATGGAAGTAAATATTTCACTAGTTTTCCTATTTACATGTAGCCATGCAAAATGATTTTTTTTTAAAGTTTATCAGCGGTGGAGGACTCATTGGACCGTGTAAACACAGCGTCCCCTCTTTCATTCCTTCAACTAGCTTCTTGAAAAGGTCGGCGTAGCGATGTGTGTGCATTTCCAAAAACTGTTGATATAGTCTTTGATAATGTTTAAAAGTAACTGTGTTTCTCGGTCTGCAGCGTTACAAACGTTTGGCTGGTTGGTTTGGGTACAGCAACCATAGCAACGGACAGAGCTGACCTTAATCCTGTGGTAAAACCACTCAGTCTCCCTCCTGTTCGTCAAATGTCCGACGTATGGTCAAGGACCCCTGATAAGTTTACACAAAATAGGTGTACCCGTTTGGTTGTTTTTCGATGGTGGGGGTCCTTGACCATAGGTCAGACAATGGACAATAGGAGTGAGACTGTGCTGATTGAGATGCATGTTCTGAATGTGCTGTATACTGTAGATATTCAAAGAATTCCTCTAAAACCTGAATAATACCGGCATATCAGACGTCTTAATAGAATCGTTAAATGCTGTATTCGGAAAAAGCCTTGTTCTGATCATCCAACTGGAATATACTGTTTATATGACTTGTATCAAATTTGGAATGTTGTCATATATGTAAAATAGTGGAATATTGGTGTGCATGTAAACATACTCAGTGACAGTGAGACCCGGTTTAACGCATGAGACATCCAAAGTGGACTAAGTTACCGTACACAACACTTGAAATGCAACAGTGCATTGTTGCAACAAAAGATTATGATTTTGTTTATTTACAGTTAGTCTGGCAGATATGTCACATTTATATAGACTAGAGATAAAAAATGATATGTAATAATTTGTTGTGTAAAACGTGCTACAATAAGACCTTCCAGGTTCACATTTTTTTCTTAGATTTTGAAAATATTGTTCCTATTTTCTAAACATGAAGGTGTTGGATTGATTTTAAGAGTGGATGTGTAATAAATGTTATTTTTTCATTTAAATGTATATCATGTAGAAATCAATAGGTTACATTTCTGATAATGCTTTCCATAGTTTTAATATAAAACACCTTTAATTCCCTTGATAGAAACCTGAGACTTTATAATAAATACTGTTATACATTAAAATTAATTCAACTTGTCAACAATGAACCTTTAAAATTAATAGTTTAATTTATGTCTTTACTACAAAGAGTTATGTCTGTTATTGGGTTAGCTTTGATTAGCCTGATCGTTTTTATTAAATGAAAACGGCTAAATGTTTGGATTTATTATATAAAGATACAGAGATTTGAAAACGTTTTGATTTCTTTTTAAAAAACAGCTTTTACCTGAAAGTGAGTAAAATCTCTGAGTGAAAGTGGATGATCTGCTGATCTGAGAGCAGAGTGGACGGAGA
The DNA here is from genome assembly GCF_008692095.1 of Etheostoma spectabile. Classification (NCBI taxonomy): domain Eukaryota; kingdom Metazoa; phylum Chordata; class Actinopteri; order Perciformes; family Percidae; genus Etheostoma; species Etheostoma spectabile. The sequence continues at coordinate 23,645 of NW_022603670.1, forward strand.
AGAGAGATAGAGATCCTCTACTTTGTCTGATCTACTGGAAAGACTTAAATATTGAGCTTCATTCATCAAAGTATTAGACAGCATGAAGCTGAGGATGAAGAAGATTATAATTGGGCTTCAGAAGTCAAACAGATGAAGAAGAAATCAAAGAGTCAGGTGTCTCCATCAGCTGCAGCCCTGTGGAGCTTTTAGATTCACAATGCTGCACTTCTGTTGATGCAGACACCAATCCTGTTGGTTTTAATTCAATTCAATTTTATTTATAGTATCAATTCATAAGAGTTATCTCAAGACACTTTACAGATAGAGCAGGTCTAGACCACACTCCAGAATTTACAAGGACCCAACAGTTCTAGTAGTTTCCTCCAGAGCAAGCAACAGTGCGACAGTGGCGAGGAAAAACTTCCTTTTAGGCAGAAACCTCGGTCAGACCGATTTTTTACTAAAACAAACATTATGTAGTCTGACTGAGTTAAAGCTGCAGATCTGTGCATGCAATCCTTTTCACACTTATTTTACAGAGGCATTATGTTTTAAATATGGTATAATACAAGGGTTTTCAAATTGGGTGAATGTAAGCCTTCCCTTAGAGTAAGGATAGCCAAGCCCCCCCTTCCCCAAAATCCTGTCCGTGTTGTGAGGCAAGAAGGAGTACCCAAACGCAGAGATGAGGAGGCATGAATAAGTTGATTCATGGAGGGTTTATTCAAAACAGTTCAACGAAAAATAGCAAAGGGCAAAGTCCAAACATAAATCCAACCCAGCACAGGGAGTGGCAGGAATCCAAAACCGGGAGGGAAACTCACGGGGAAGCCCACAGAGAATAGCCAGGGAACAGGCAGGATCAGGCAGGCTGGCAGAGCTAACAAGATGGATCACTGCCAGCTGGCAGGACAAACAGGCAGGCAGGGAAAAAGGGTGACAGCAAAAATGACAACTCACAGGGTTACAGTGAAGAGGACAATCTCACAGGGTGATGGCAAGACAGGCAAAAGGATCTGACAAAGGACAAAGGAAACACAGGGGTTAAATACAAGAGGTAACGAGGTAATGGGGAACAGGTGAGACGTCAGGTGAAGCACATTAGGGCGGGGCTGGACAATCAGACAGACAAAGTGAAGCTAGACAAGACTAGACAAGACAGGACACTGAACTATCAACATAACACAGGAAGTAGAACAAACAGACACTTACCGGGGAGAAAACACACACACACAAGGAGGCTAGAAGGGAAAAATAACCCCAATAAAAACCCCAATCCATAACAGTCCGCCTGCCATAACCCACACCCCTCTGCAGTAAATGCCAACTTTTGTGTGTTCCAGGCAATGAGTTTCAATAACAACTGATGAAATGAAGATATTATTTTATTTTATAAACAATTCTTTGCAACAGAAAATCATAACCAGCTTCATGCAGGCCTGAGATTACTTTTGAAATCAGTGAACATCAGTGGGTCAAGTCAACAAAACATGCGTAACATGTGTAAATGGCAAGTTAGATGGCACCAACATTTGGCCTAATCATAACTGGTCAAGGCCAAGGTTTTGTTTCCAGATTTGTGTGCATGGTGACTTTTGATGGGGGGGGGCATTAAACACTTTTCCTGCCGTTAACTGCATTTTGGAGAATTTTTATGCCACTAGTTCTGCCTTTTTCTGAATCAATTTATGTTGAAAATATCTTTATGTAAAGGGAAAGAGTAATGCTGTAATGCGCTTAAGTATTCTGTATTGCTTTCGTGTTTTCTCCTTTGGATCAACTTTCCTAATTATATCTGAATCAGCACACATGTAACCTAGACATTATTTACTCTTCCCTTCTCTTTTGCGTCTTTTGTTGGGGATATAACCTATTAGTAAATGTTTAATTTCTGGTCCTGTCCAAAACTTTGTCCCCGTTTGGGTCTCTGAATCAGACAAGGTTTAGGGATGTGGCTGAAAGCTGCTCTACATCGGAGGTGAAAAGCCAAAACTACAGCAGATATACACAGAGTACAAACAAGACACATCTGCCACAGCATGCCCACAGTGGAGTGTGTCCTTAATAAGCTGCACAGTGTTTTACAGCAAGAGTGGACACTAAGCCACGTCCGGTTAAATATTTGTGAGTCAACTTTTCAAAATAAATTTGGGGCGTCTCTCAAAACATTCGGGGCTTTGAGACCAGATTGCAGTACTGAAAAGGCAAAAAGGAGTCAGCAGGGTATACACACATTTTTAAAATAGTTTGGCAGAGTCTAGGCGTACTAATGCAAGTTATAAATATGCACTACATTATGTCAAACATGAGAAAGAAATAAGAGCGGTTTCTATGGCTGACAAGCTCCTTGGTAGTGATGTTACTGGCTTTTGGAAGGAGGTGAGAGCTCTGAACAGGGACAGTACATCATTACCATGCAACGTAGAGGGCATCTCTGGGGCAGATAACATAGCAGAGTTGTGGAGGCAACATTACTTTGACCTATTTAATTGTGTTAAAAGTAAATTTTATGAAGTTGGCCATGTCGTCTATAGTGAAACAGTTGGAATTACAGCCAATGAGATTCATCTAGTTTTAACACAGCTAGCTGATAATAAAGCTAGCGGATCAGATCATGGTACTGCAGGGCACCTGAAATGGGCCAGCCCGAGGGTTGCAGTTCTTCTTGCCATTTGTTTTTCTGGTTTTATGTCTCATGGGGTGTTACCAGACTCTCTGTTGTCCATTACTTTGGTGCCTGTCATTAAGGACAAAACAGGAAAGGTGGGGAGTGTGGACAATTATAGACCTGTAGCTAGTGTATTATCAATAGTCCTGGAAAGAATTTTATTAGATAGGTTGTGTGTTTATTTGTATAGTTCAGATAACCAGTTTGGTTTCAAGGCCAGGCATTGTACTGATCTATGTATCTATGCACTTAAGGAAATGGTGGGAACCTACAGAAGACAAAGATCCTCTGTTTTTATTGGTTTTATTGACACCTCCAAGGTTTTTGACCAAGTTAATCACCACAAGCTGTTTTTAAAATTGAGCCAAAGAGGAGTACCAAATGGTATAATCAGGATCCTGGCTTTTTGGTATTCCAATCAGAGCATACAGATCAAATGGGGGGATGTCTTCTCTAGTCCGTTTGGTGTTGGTAATGGCGTCCGTCAGGCAGGGATATTATCTCCGGCCCTCTTTAATATTTACATGGATGACCTGTCTGACCAGCTTAGACAGTGTAAGACCGGATGCATGATGGGTAACATGCTAGTGAACCATCTAATGTATGCAGATGACTTGGCTGTTGTCTCTCCTAGCAGTGCAGGGTTTCTGGAGCTGTTGAATATATATTTAAATTATGGTGTTGAATATGAGGTGCAATATAATGCCAAAAAGAGTTTGGTTATGATCAGTAGAGTGAAAGAGGATAAGGACCTCATTTTTCCATCTTGCAGGGCAAGTGCTAACTGTTGGTTGCAAAATTAAGTATTTGGGTCACATCAATCAAATGTCAGATGATGAGGACATGTATAGGCAGCGTCGCATGTTATATGTGCAGGCTAACAGGCTAACAGGCTAACAAGCTAAGATGCTAACAGGCTAACAGGCTTGCCAGGAAGTTCTCCTGGTGTTCTGACACTGTGAAGATAAACCTCTTTAAAGCGTATTGTACCATTGTTGACCATTAAAATTATTTAAATCAAAGGTAAACAGAAGAGGAGCTGTGCATGAAAACCTCATAAAAATTAAAACCACAAGTGCAATAGTGCAAAAGAATAGGAGAATTAAATGTGGACTCTAAACATCAGATCTCTCTCTTCTAAAGGTGTACTAGTAAATGAATTAATATCAGATTGTAATATTGATCTATTCTGTCTTACTGAAACCTGGCTGGGTGATGGAGAATATGTTAGTCTAAATGAATCCACCCCCCCCAGTCATATTAATACTCACATTCCTCGAGGCACAGGCCGAGGAGGTGGAGTGGCAGCTATCTTCGATTCTAGTCTACTAATCAGCTCTAAACCTAAACTAGATTATAACTCATTTGAAAGTCTTGTTCTTAGTCTTTCACACCCAAGTTGGAAATCAATGCAACCAGTTCTATTTGTTATAGTGTACCGAGACCCTGGTCTAGACTTTGAACCAGTTCTATTTGTTCTAGTGTACCGAGCACCTGGCCCATACTCTGAATTTTTATCAGAATTTGCAGAGTTTCTATCGAACTTAGTGCTAAAAACGGACAAAGTTATTATTGTAGGGGATTTTAATATTCATGTGGACGATGAGAATGATAGCCTTAGCACTGCGTTTATCTCTCTATTAGATTCTATTGGCTTCTCTCAAAGTGTACATAAACCGACTCACCGTTTTAACCACACCCTCGATCTTGTTCTGGTGTATGGTGTTGAAATTGAACATTTAATAGTGTTCCCACAGAATCCCTTCCTATCTGACCACTGTTTGATAACTTTTGAGTTTATACTGCTGAACTACACGCCGTTAGGCAAAACCTCCTATACAAGATGTCTATCTGATAGTGCTGTAGCTAAATTTAAGGATGCGATTCCATTAGCATTTAATTCATTACCAAGTCCCAAAGTAACGGAGGACTCCTATGCTATTAGTCCCTCCCAAATCGATCATTTTGTTGATAGTGCAGCAGGCTCGCTGCGAATGACTCTCGACTCTGTTGCCCCTCTAAAAAAGAAGATAATAAAACATAGAAGGTTAGCTCCATGGTATAACACTGAAACTCGCAAATTAAAGCAAATATCGCGGAAACTTGAGAAGATCTGGCGCTCCACCAAACTGGAAAATTCTCGTTTAATCTGGCAAGATAGTCTTAAAACGTATAGGAAGGCCCTCCGTAATGCCAGAGCAGCGTACTACTCGTCATTGATAGAGGAAAACAGGAACAACCCCAGGTTTCTTTTCAGCACTGTAGCCAGGCTAACAGAAGGTCACACCTCTACTGAGCCAAGTATTCCCAGAGCTCTTAGTAGTAACGACTTTATGAGGTTCTTCAATGATAAAATTATTACTATTAGAAGCAAAATTCACCAAGACCTGTCTTTAACTGGCTTATCTCTAAACTCAGGAACCTTAGAAACAGCTGTAAAACCAGATATATGTTTTGACTGCTTTGCTTCACTTGATCTTTATCAATTTAATTCAATTATTTCTTCATCTAAGCCATCAACCTGCCTCTTAGATCCCATCCCGACTAGGCTTCATCTAAACCATCAACCTGCCTCTTAGACCCCATCCCGACTAGGCTACTTAAAGACGTTTTACCATTAGTCAACACTTCGCTACTGAATATAACCAATTTGTCTTTATTAACAGGCTATGTACCACATCACTTTAAAGTAGCTGTAATTAAACCTCTTCTGAAAAAGCCAAACCTTGATCCAGATGTTTTAGCCAACTATAGACCTATATCCAACCTTGATCCAGATGTTTTAGCCAACTATAGACCTATATCCAACCTTGATCCAGATGTTTTAGCCAACTATAGACCTATATCCAACCTTCCATTTCTCTCTAAGATTCTTGAGAAAGCAGTCGCCAAACAGCTGTGTGACTTTCTGCATAGCAACAGCTTATTTGAGGATTTTCAGTCAGGATTTAGAGTTCATCATAGCACAGAGACAGCACTTGTGAAAATTACTAATGACCTCCTAATTGCATCAGACGAAGGACTTATCTCTGTACTTGTGCTATTAGATCTTAGCGCTGCATTTGATACCATTGACCATCATATCTTATTACAGAGATTGGAACATTTAATTGGCATTAAAGGGACTGCTCTAAGCTGGTTTAAGTCTTATTTATCAGATCAATCTCAGTTCGTTCATGTTAACGATGAATCCTCTGTGCACGCCAAGGTTAGTCATGGAGTCCCACAAGGATCTGTGCTCGGTCCAATCCTGTTCACTTTATATATGCTTCCTTTAGGCAGTATTATTAGGAAGCACTCCATAAACTTTCATTGTTATGCAGATGATGGCACGTGTTCTGACGGGAACCAGGAAAAGAGATCACGTTTCTCCTGTTTTAGCTTCTCTGCATTGGCTTCCTGTAAAAATTAGAATAGAATTTAAAATCCTTCTTCTCACCTACAAAGCTCTTCATGGTCAGGCTCCATCTTATCTTAAAGATCTCATAGTACCTTACGACCCTGCGAGAGCACTACGCTCCCAGAATGCAGGGTTACTGGTGGTTCCTAGAGTCTCTAAAAGTAGAACGGGAGCCAGAGCGTTCAGCTATCAGGCTCCTCTCCTGTGGAACCAGGTTCCAGTTTGGGTCCGGGAGGCAGACACCGTCTCCACATTTAAGAGTAGGCTTAAGACTTTCCTTTTTGATAAAGCTTATAGTTAGGGCATAGAATCGAATATTGTTAGGGAGTAGTAGTTAGTCACATAGTTTTCAGATTTATCTATCATATAATCAAGAATATAGTAAAACTAAGGGGAGACTTGGCATACAGCCCGATCCGGTTGGGGAGAGTTCTGGCCCGACCTGGCTGGAGCTCTCTTTACCTCGTCTCTCTTGGTTTTGTTGTAATAATAGTTTTAGACAGCTGGGGACTTATTTTGATACACTGAGCTCCTCTCTCCTCTATCTTTCCATCTTTTCATTTATGTGCACCCATGCCCCAGAAATGCTTGTTACTAACCTAGCTCTGGGGAGTCATTCCCCGGAGTCCTTATGTTCTTTTTCCCCAGCATGTTCCCTTGGATCAGAGAGGCTCCGAAATCAGGGTAGCAGCTGTCGCCATGGTCCCGCTCCATGTTCTGTGATGCCATGTTCAACTGCTACACTGCAGTGCCCTGCTACGTCATGCTACGTCCTGCTACGTCCTGCTACGTCCTGCAACGCCCTGCTACGTCCTGCTACGTCCTGCTACGTCCTGCTACGCCCTGCTACGTCCTGCTACATCCTGCTACGTCCTGCTACGTCCTGCTACGTCCTGCTGTGCCTTGTAATGCCGCACAGCGTCCTGCTATGCCATGAACTACTACAAAGAACTGCTACAAACTACTAATTTTTTCTATTTTTGTTATTGCCACTCTTCATTAACCCCAACCGGCCCGTCAGACACCGCCTACCAAGAGCCTGGGTCTGACCGAGGTTTCTGCCTAAAAGGAAGTTTTTCCTCTCCACTGTCGCACCGTTGCTTGCTCTGGAGGAAACTACTAGAACTGTTGGGTCCTTGTAAATTCTGGAGTGTGGTCTAGACCTGCTCTATCTGGTCTAGACCTGGTCTATCTGTATAGTGTCTTGAGATAACTCTTGTTATGAATTGATACTATAAATAAAATTGAATTGAATTGAATTGAATTGACTTGAGAACAGATTCACAAAAAGGATGTGTGCATTGTTGCTACAACTTTGAGTAGAAGTATAGTCACACTCTAGTCAAGCAGAAACATAACAGAATATATGTTACCACATTGCAGCCTTGCCTACGTTAGGCCAACGGCGGCCCCATCCAGGCTGGGCAAAGAATCAACTTAAATGTTCCAGCTGAACGCTAGCTACGCCAGCTAAGGCAAGTAGAATAAGAAAAGCTTGAGGTATCATTAGCATCTTGTAGCTATGAATCTTGGAACCTTTCCAGATCAGCACACAGCGAGGCGGGGGTTAGCGTGCACTAGCAGGCTGGTTGCTAACACTGGCCCGCCTCTGAGAGCCATCAAGGCCATCTATTAACCCTTCATGTGGGCGTGAAGCTAGCAAAAATCTGTTATTGGGCAGTTTTACCATAGCCGCTATGTTGCCAGGAGAGTTAAATCCTCTGTGGGTCCCGAACTGCATCGTGTTGGGAAGAGATTAAGTCCTGAGCGGTTTTGGTAGAGGTAAGGCGCAGCCTCAGTCTTTCTTCTTCAGCTTGGCTGGGTAGTGCAGAGCGAGCCTGAGGCCTAGGATGTAGAGCTCCTTCCACACTTCTCGGTATGCGGAGTGTTGCTCGACTATTTCGAGAGAGTAGTCCTCAAAGATGTGGATCAGGGAGCCCTCATATTTCATGTTGCCCCGCAGCTTTCAAGTCTCACGCACCACCAACTCCCAGATCTGCAATCTGTGGAAGCACATTACGAGAGCCCTAGCCTTCTCGCCAGGGCCTTGTTTTAGGGCTAGCGTGCGGGGAGCTTGAATCCATATTTCCTTCTACTTGTGAAATGTTCCCTGTGCCACTGGCTGCTATACAACCCCCCCCCCCCATGCTTAACAGCTGGACAGAGGTTCTTTTCATTAAATTCTGGGCCCTTTCCTCTCCAAGCGTACCTTTGCTCATTGCGACTAAAAAGTTCTTCTTTAACCTCATCGGTCCACAGAACTTGTTCCCAAAATGCATCAGTCTTGTCTATATGTTCATTTGCAAACTTCAAACGCTGATTTTTGTGGTGAGGACGTAGAAGAGGTTTTCTTCTAATGACTCTTCCATGAAGACCATGTCTGTACTAGTATCTCTTTATAGTGGAATGGTGTACCAACTCCAGTGTCTTCAGGTCTTTCTGGATGGATCGGGCAGTCTTACGTGGGTCTGGACTTGCTTTTCTCCCAATTCTGCGAGCTGTTCAGTCTGATATTGTTCTTGGTCTTCCAGATCTTTAACTTCCAGATGTTCCTGATAACGGCCATTTCTTAATTACATTCCCAACAAGTGAAGAGAAAAATTTGAGTTGTTGAAAAAATGCTTTTTCAATGATTTTACTTAAGAACGGAAGGTTTGTTATTGGCTTATAGTTGCTCATTAGTGATGTGTTTAGATTGTCCAGATGCTACTGGTACTGGAGGGTTTGTTAACCTATCAACAGTAGCAAACAAAGCACGTGAATTATTTTTATTATTTTATTATTATTATTATTATTTATTTTTTCTGGAGATAATATCAGAGAAGAAGGACCGCCTTGCATTCCTTAGTTAAAAATTATAAATAAGTAGTCTCCCTTTAAAGGTGTAATAATGGACCAGGAGATTCGTTTTTTGCCACCTTCCATGGAGATCTTTTCTTACCAGAGACAACTTTGACCTTAGTGGGAGCAATGGCATCAATAACATTTGTAAATTTACAGTTGAAATTATCTACAAGCTCAGTGACTGAGAGCCCAGAGAGGGCGGGTGTGGAGGAGAAAAGCTGAATGAATGTTTTCTGATTATCTTTGTTTGGACATGTAATTCCGTTAAAGAAAACACAGGAATGATCAGAGACAAAAATCAGTCACTACAACTTGGCAATGTTCAGACCCTTGGAGATAATAAAGTCCAGAATGTGCCCTTAACTGTGTGTGGGCTCCGTCATATGTACAGGCTTGGAATTTATTTAAAGTATAAAAGTAAAAGTAGCTGTGCAAATGACAACCACTGTTTATGCAAAGCCACCTGGACCACACACGTTACTAGAGCGAAAGTTGAGAAACTTCAGTGGACATGAAAAAAAAGCTCTTTAAATGCCATTGGCTACATTTAAATGGATGTCTGCCAATAGGCCTAAAACATCACATCACCCTTTGTAAGTCAAATAAACTGAGTTATGTGTGTGCAGGACAAGACACATTTCATGGTAATTTTAGAATAATAGAGGTGAAATGATTACCTGGAAACTACCAGCGGCATTTCCAGGTAAACTCTGTACCTCTGTTATTGTAATATTACCATGTAATAAAATAGAAACAGGCAGTTTTGTATTTTGCACCACTGATTCATGGTTGTTACAGAGAAAATACCACGTGTTTCCAGGTTGGAAGTTACAAGATAAAACATATAATTTGTAAAGTATTACCTTGAAACAAAAGGGAAATATTTGGAATATAAAGGGATAAATTTCAGCATTATAATATGGAATTACCAATTTTAAATTCCAAGACATTTTATCTAATTTGCAAGGTTTTACGCTGATAGTAGCCTATAATACTGTGAACACATAAACATATATTATCCCATATATTATATATATAATGTTAATATAACTATATTACCACTACCCAGCTATACATATGGTTATCAAACCCATTCCTGGTTATTACATTGGTAATTGCATGTTTTTTATATCTGTTACTTTTTTGTCAACTTTTTACCCACAAGTTATTACTTATATAATACCTCTTTATTATCACACTGTTACCACACTATTAACATCTTGATACTGTGATTATATGTTATTGAATTGACCCCAGGAAGTGAAGTGGTTATTTCTTTTCATTCTATGTTCAGTAGTTTTTTTAAACTCATATCTTTACTTTTCTACAGGAACACATCCTCTTCGAAAAACACGGATGTCATTTCCAAAAGTGTTCTGATTAAATCAGGATCTCCTGCTATCTACCAGCTGAAACCAAAGAAAGAAGACATTCAACCTCTGAGAACAAAAGCAGTGAACATTAGAAGTCTGAAAAGAATGACTCTAGGTAAAAAAAATCCAAACAAGATAAACAAAACCATCTTACTTGTTGGTGAAACAGGAGCAGGAAAATCTACTCTGATCAACGCTCTGGTCAACTACGCCCTGGGAGTGGAGTGGGAGGATGATGTCTGGTTTCAGATAGTAGAAGAAGAGGAGAGAAGTCAGGTTACAAGTCAGAAGTCAGATGTGATCGTGTACCAGATCTTTGGTTTTGAAGATAAACCTCTGCCCTACTCTCTGACCATCATCGATACTCCTGGATACGGAAGCACTGATGGGATCCGTCAAGATGACATCATCAGTCAAAGATTATTTGACCTGTTTCACTCAGACGATGGAGTTCATGAGATTGATGCAGTGGGTCTGGTGCTGAAAGCGAGTGTGATTCGACTGAATGACCGACTGAGGTACATCTTTGACTCAGTGGTGTCTCTGTTTGGAAAAGACCTGGAGAAGAACATTGTCGCCCTCATCACACACTCAGATGGTGTGACACCTAAAAATGCTCTGGAAGCTCTAAAGGCTGCAAAGATTAAATGTGCCAGAAATGAGAATAATCAGCCTGTTCACTTCCTGTTTAATAACTGCCAGGATGAAGACAGGACAGAGGACATAAGAGCCCTTAAACATGCAGATGAAATAACAACAGAAGGATTGAGTCAGTTCACAGACCTGTTGGGAAAAAATGCACCTCAAAAGCTGGAGAAAACCGTGGGCGTTCTGGAGGAACGAATTAAACTGACAGCCTGCATCCAAAACCTGCAAGACAGAACTGAGTTGATAGATCTAAAGCAAACAGAGATCCAACAGACTCAGGAAGCTCTGAAGAAACATGAAGAAGAGATGAAGAACAATGAGAAGTTCACTGTAGAAGTTGATGTGGTCTACAAAGATAAAGAACCTATTGATGGTGGGATGTGGTGCTTTATGTTCTATGAAGCAGCAACCTGCTGTACTGTCTGTGAGGAGAACTGTCACTATCCTGGATGCACTATGGCCTGGAAACCAGGACACTGTGAGGTCATAAAAGATGGCCGCTGCACTTCATGTACCAGGAAGTGTCCTGTATCAGATCATGTGAAAGAAAACTGGAAGTATGTGAACAAGACAAGAAAAGTTCAAAAAACTCTAGAAGATGTGAAAGCAAAGTATGAAAAGAATAAAGAAGAGAGTGAGAAGAAAGAGAGCCTTTTAAAAACTCTTCAGAAAGAGATGGAAACCCTGGAAGCAAAGAAAACAGCTTTGGTGGATGAAGCCTACCAGCATGTTGTCAAACTGGAGCAGATCGCCCTGAAGGTTTATGCAGCGTCCACTCAGGACCACTTGGACTTCCTGATTGAGAAGATGAAGGAGAAAGGAGACACAGAGAAGAAGAAGAAACTGGAAGAGATGAAAAGTCAAATTGATAATGAAGAAGGAATCCAAGCAGCGTTGTGCTACGGGTTAAGTAAACTAACATCAGCTGGTAAAGCAAAGCAGAAGAACTAGAATCACTGAGAGGAGACCGCTGGGTAGAGAGCAAGGCCTACACTGATGATCACATGTCTTCCATTATAGTTCTATAAAGTGTGATGCTGATTTAATAACTACATAAGAAAATGTCCACTGTGTGATTCCTGAAAGCAGCACCCTCTGTGGTGTCACGCCTTTGTTCTTAATGTTTCTCCAACGTGCTGTTGCTGTGATTTATTCTGATGTTACTCTAATGTTGACAGAAATAAACTGGGGATGGGACAGTAATACATCACTGACATCATAATATGTAAATATTCATATAAAGCTGTTAAACATGATGTTAACTTCTCTGTTTTATCAGCATGTTACCGAACGTAACTCATAAATATTTTTTCAAAACTAAAATCTAATGGACTTTTTTTGATGTAGCCTATATTATAATAAATGTGTGATAATATATTATATAACTGATGTCTTAATGATTGATGAAGATTATATTTCAGAATCCAAACATATGATCCATTTTTTGTTCACTTCAGTTTTTATTTTGAGTGATTAAATATGTTCTGTTGTTGCTCTTGAAATAACGTCCTGATTGATGCAGTTTCCTGTCAAATATTAATAAAACGTCAGCTTGAAACCAGTTTGTTGAGAGTATCTTCACTGGATCATCAGCAGCTTTTTGACTCAAAGTTTCATAATGTTATGTTAATTACATTTAATGTTTCAGAATGACTCCTTACCTCACTAGAAACACCCAAATATTCACATACATAAATAAAAGAATAGAGTTTACACTTAAAATAGAATTCAAGTTAAAAGATATGATGTGCGGTTAAATGACACACAGAAAGTCCTTTGTTTTATTCTTAATACCGAGCGTCTGCATGTGATGAGCTGAGTAAACAGCTCTGGTATTAAATGCAGTGAGGACGCCCCCTGCTGTTTAATGTTGAGTACACGCCCCCCCCCTGCGGTTAATGATGAGTACAGCAGCATTCCCCCCCCCCCCCCCCTGCGGTTTAATGTTGAGTACAGCCCCCCCCCTGCTGTTTAATGTTGAGTACAGCCCCCCCCCTGCTGTTTAATGATGAGTACAGCCCCCCCCCCCCCGCTGTTTAATGTTGAGTACAGCCCCCCCCCCTGCTGTTTAATGTTGAGTACAGCAGCCCCCCCCCCCCTCCAATCCCAAACTGAAGTCAGATCATAAATACATTTATTGTTATGTTTTCTTGGTGTAAGTTTATGTTTTAATGCTTTTCTAACATGCTGTAAACCAAGAACTTAATTAATATCTGGGCCTTTTAAAAAATGTCAACAAAACATAACTATACCCCCCCAACATGGCAGCACATGGTATGGCTGGATTGGCAGACCACAGGACCTTTGGCCTTTTCTCCCCCAGGAAGGCCCGGCCCTCCAGCCTGGTAACCAAGAACCAAATATGATGATTAATATAACAGAACATGATTATTTATCACTTTAACATGTGTGCACTCCATTTAAACAGAGTAAGGCTCACAGTAAAGAAATATGTAGATTACCAATTAAACTAACAGTGTTGAGGGTTCTTTAGTGAGCATGAATTGGAGAGGGTGGGGGGGGGGGTGATGTAAAGCTAACCTGTGGACTAAAGAGAAAAGGGAACATTGGGGACAATATTACCATTGATGGCTGTTACAGACAACACACACACACACACAAAATAAGACAAACACCAAATTCTTAACAATTTCTCTATTTCCTTATCACTTGACGCCTTCTAGCACACACACACACACACACACACACACACACACACACACACACACACACACACACACACACACACACACACACACCACACACACACACACACACGTGCCTTGTGAAAGTATTGGGCCCCCTTGAACTTTTCAACCTTTTGACACATTTCAGGCTTCAAACATAAAGATAGAACATTTTATTTTTTGTGAAGAATCACCAACAAGTGGGACACAATTGTGAAGTGGAACGAAATCTATTGGATACTTTAAACTTTTTTAGCAAATAAAAAACTGAAAAGTGGTGCGTGCTAAATGATTGGGCCCCCTTGCGTTAATTATACTTATAATACTTACTTAATACTAGAGCCACCTTTTGCTGGATTCCAGCTGCAGGTCTCTTGGGGGACGTCTCTATCAGTTTAACATCCAGAGACTAAGTTCTCTCCCATTCTTCCTGCAAAACAGCTGGAGCTCAGTGAGGTTGGATGGAGAGCGTTGGTGAACAGCAGGTTTCAGTTCTTTCCACAGATTCTGGATTGGATTCAGGTCTGGACTTTGACTTGGCCATTCTAACACCTGGATCCGTTTATTTGGGAACCGTTCCTTTGTAGATGTTGCTGTATGTTTGGGATCATGGTCTTGTTGGAAGATAAATCTCCGTCCCAGTTTCAGGTCTTTTGCAGACTCCAACAGGTTTTCATCGAGAATGGTCCTGTATTTGGCTGCATCCATCTTCCCCTCAGTTTGAACCATCTTCCCTGTCCCTGCTGAAGAAAAGCAGGCCCAGACCATGATGCTGCACCACCATGTTTGACAGTGGGGACGGTGTGTTCAGGGTGATGAGCTGTGTTGCTTTTACGCCAAACATATCGTTTTGCATTGTGGTTTCATCTGACCAGAGACCTTCTTCCACATGTTTGGTGGGTCTCCAGGTGGCTTGTGGGTAACTTTAGACGAGACTTTTTATGGATATCTGTGAGAAATGGCTTTCTTCTTGCCACTCTTCCATGAAGGCCAGATTTGTGCAGTGTCAGACTGATTGTTGTCCTATGGACAGACTGTCCCCCCTCAGCTGGAGTTCTCTGCAGTTCCTCCAGAAGGATCATGGGCCTCTTGGCTGCATCTCTGATCATCTTCTCCTTGTCTGAGCTGAAGGTTTACAGGGACTAGGTCTTGGTAGATCTGCAGTGGTCTGATACTCCTTCCATTTCTAAATGATCTCTTGCACAGTGCTCCTTGGGATGTTTAAAGCTCGGGAAATCTTTTTGGATCCCAATCCGGCTTTAAACTTCTCCAGACCAGTATCTGGGACCTGCCTGGTGTGTTCCTTGGTCTTCATGATGCTCTCTGGGCTTTCAACAGAACCCTGAGACTATCACAGAGCAGGTGCATTTATACAGAGACCTGATCCCACACAGGTGGATTCTATTGATCCCCATCAGTCATTTAGGACCACATCGGATCATTCAGAGATCCTCGCTGAACTTCTGGAGTCAGTTTGCTGCTCTGAAAGTAAAGGGGACGATCATTTAGCACGCACCACTTTCAGTTTTTTATTTGCTAAAAAAGTTTAAAATATCCAATAGATTTCGTTCCACTTCACAATTGTGTCCCACTTGTTGGTGATTCTTAAAAAAAAAATACAAATGTTTTTATCTTTGTGTTTGAAGCCTGAAATGTGTCAAAAGGTTGAAAAGTTCAAGGAGGACCAATACTTTCGCAAGGCACTGTACGTATTAATGTAATGTAATGTATTAAGTAATGTATTATACATTATGTGCATTCAGTATGTTTCTAACATGCACATCACAGTGTTTCAAGTTTGATTAAATCTGACTTTGAATTTTTATATGTAGAACAGATGAATGCCGTTATATTGTTATATACATATATATATAACAATATCATTACATTGTTTCAGAAAAGATGTGCACAGTGAATCAAATGTGATCTTTTATTTTGCGTTTATATATTTTTGACCACCACTCAGTCTTTATGTGGTATTGTTAATATACGACGGAAAGTGTTTTTTAATTATCTGATTAAGTATGGAAGCGTATAGATTCAATAGATCTGCAAAGGAATTTATTTTTCTCAGTGTATGTGAAGATAAGGAGAAGGTTGTTGCTACCCGAGGCCGTGAGGAATGGAAGTTGAAGCCATATCCTGTCTCTAACGAGGAATACGAGGAGTAGTTTGTCTTCTGTATACAGTAGTATGATTGGGAGATATTGAAGAAACAGTGTGATACCATCGGCCATGTCATCAGAAGAGATATGACAAGATTAAAAAAAGACTGATGTTTAATGACTGTGGACAACAGCCCCATCATCAGCCACAAAGACTAAGAAACGGTGGGTATAATTATATCTGTTAACTAATTGTAAATTAGTTTAAAAGCGTTTTTTCCTTCACTGTGGGTGTAATGAATGATTTTTAATCATTTTTTATAGATGGTCTGAAATAGTTCAACCCTACCCCCCCCACACCTCCTGGGTTGCAAAATTCTTTCACACCTCTAACGGACGCCGGATCTACCCATTCATCTAGACACCTCCTCTGCCACCCTCTCTTTTGATCCAATCACCTCCGGAGTCCCCCCCGACCACCTGGTGTCTCACAGCTGGTCGGAGTCGATGTTTGTCCAGACATCTTGGTGTGTGATCAACCATCCCAGCCAGAAACATCACGAGTGTAGTAGTGAGTAGTATACCCGAATGGTTCCTTGGACAACACTTTGACCAGCTTATGAAAAGACTATTGACTGATAAATTCTGTTGTACAGCGCTTTCTGGCATCCAAACGCATTAGGACTGATGACTCCAGAATCCGAGGAGTAGCAGAAACTGTTTTGTACGAGTTCAAATCAGCTGAAGATGTCATTGTTAAAATCCACCAAATGTATGATGTGATGGCAGGGGATGATTTGGTCAAAGTAGCAGAAATCCGAGTGATTGGAGATTACTGGAGGACTTTATATGACAGAAAAATTAATAGTGTGAAATTTGGGGAATTGTTTACACGTGAGGTCAAAAGTCTCCAACTATACCCGCGGTTAAAGTTTTTACAGCGTCAGGACACTAAACCTTGCATGCTCCCGCTTTGAAACATTTCCCAAGAAACAGGGTAAGGGTTAATGGTATTGACAGACAGTTTCAGATTGACCTGGTGGACATGTCTGAGCATTCTGCAGAAAATGATAATGTGCGATATCTGTTGACCTGTGTCAGCGTGTTTTCTAAATATGAATATAGCAGCGCAGTGTTGTTGGGTATCTAATGTGGATGTGATGCCAGACTGTGCACAGGAGATGTTCCCCTTCACATAAAGGGGACTGGATGGAATGGATTTAAACTGGCCTGTATTTGTTCAGGTCAGCCTGCTCACCGCCCTTAAACAGAGGAAGCACAACTGCTTCCATCCAAGCAGGTGGAGCTTCGGCTGTGTGGAGGGAGAGATAGTAGTTGATAAGAGGCTGAGGTAGGGCCGTAACGCTGCTGTGTGTCCGACTCACTGTTCAAAATAATTTGCAGATCTCAAAGCTGTAGTCTGTAACTTTATTGATAAAAAAATACAACTTAATACGTTGTGAAGACGTATATTCAAGTTAATCACAGCAATGAAAAACTATAAAGAACACTGCGGTCATAAAAAAAAAACAGATTCCCAATTTCCTCACCCTCTATCACCCCCAGGCCCCTTACAGAAATCACCCCCCACATCCATGTGACTTACCATAAAAGGTGCACCAACAAATAAGCAATACAAATAATTCTGTAATGTGCACTTAATCAATTCATGACTCCAACAACACTAATTTCACCTGTTCTGGAGAAAATTGGGAACAACTGTTGGATCCAGTTGAAAATGACTTAAAAAAGATGAAGAGCTGGTTTGATGCAACACTGAACTTAAGTAAAACAACATTTACACGTTTTGGTAATCGTGCAACAACTTTACACAAATAACTTATGACAGATGACATTGAAATAGAAAAAAGTAAAAGAACCTACATTTCTGGGAGTAATATCGCTGAAAGATTATGTTGGAAAGCCAAAAATCCAAATCAATTACTATACTGTAAAACCCAATTACCCATTAACGCTCATTGTATACATTGAATGGTCATCTGTCATTTTAATTTTATACATGTACGTATGTATATGTGCGTATATATATATATAATATATATATTATATATTATATATAT
>NW_022603671.1:0-17505 GCF_008692095.1 Etheostoma spectabile
GCTCGACCGATGATCAGCTCCAGGAAATCAAAGAAGACTCAAAGTTACCTGGGAGTACTGCTACGATCAAAAAGGCTATGGGAAGCTAAGCTATCAGGTAGAATCCCCCTCCCCCGAAAAGTCCCATTGCTGAAAAAAAGACAGTACTGAATAGGAAATAGGAATTTGAAATTTGCCAAAGGACACACTGCCTGGCCAAAGGAGAAACGGAGCAACATTCTGAGGACTGACGAAGCAAAATTGTTCTTTTTGGTCCAGGGGCCGACGACCCCCCAGTACAGTGTGATGACCGTAAAGCATGGTGGGTGCAAAAATCATGTTATGGATGTTTCTCATACTGTGGTGTTGTATGTAGTGTGCAGTGCTTCGCCTTCTGAGAATATAGTTCCCATTTTGTATACGATTAGAAGATGGCTGTGTCTCATGTGACCTTGTTGTTTGGACACGCTGTGACCATACAAATCACGTGCAAATAGGACCATGTTGCGTTATTTTGTCACTTATTGGAGCAGTAGGCTAGCTGGAGCCGTTACCATCAGAATTGTGTTATAATAGGCTAGGCAGCAGTGGGTGCCTCAGACAGAGTTGCGACACGCACAGAGATGAGAAGGGTATGTATGGACTTGTCTAACTCTGGGGGATATGGTGAATAAGCTAATCTCAATAAGTCGGCATGTTCCTTAACTAATGATCGGTCCTTCCCTGAAAAAAGAGAAAAATCAGTTGACTCCAAGTTTGTACATTACATAAATGAGGCCTCAGACGTCGTCTTCTCTACTCACGCTGACGTGATGGCCCGGTAGCGCTCCTGGCCAGCTGTGTCCCAGATCTGGGCCTTCACCGTCTTGCCGTCCACCTGGATGCTGCGCGTGGCAAACTCACTCCGATGGTGCTCTTACTCTCCAGGTTGAACTCATTGCGGGTGAACCGGGACAGCAGGTTACTCTTCCCCACGCCCGAGTCCCCAATAAGGACCACTGAGACACAGGGAACACATTTAATGCGACCTCTCTACTTCCTGTTTGAACATTGCTCCTGAGTTTTTACTTCCCATTTAAATGGCCGCTTTAACCCTTGTGTTGTCCCCGTTTTTCTTAATTTTTAATATCGGAACTTGGCTTTCTTTCAACAATATTGCCTAAAAAACACGGTGCCATGCAAAGTTATTCAGGTTAAATTAAAGATTACTTTCAATGAATAAAATTTTGGTTTATTGATTGTATGGCATTTAAAAAACAAAAGTGACCAAAACCTTGGGGAAAAATAGACAAAAAGAGACAATAAGTGCTGAAAAAAATGTCATAAATGTCATAATCTTTAAATGTTTAATGTCATAAAATTAGGTTTATTGGCTATGAATAAAAAATAAAAAGTGTAGAAAAAAACAGCAGAAACATTGAAATAAGCACAAAAGGATGATGGTCGATGGGAAGACAACACAGGGTTAGAGAGTTCCTACAAATGAACCTGTGTGCATTGATCTCACTTCATGAACGTTTTACAGTTTCCCCTAACCCGTAAGAGCGAGCGCCCCATGTAGGCTGAGTCCTTAGCAGGGTCCGGGTTTGAATCCGACCGGGCCCTTTGCTGCGTGTCATCCCCTCTTTCCCTCCTCCCTTTCCTGTCTATCAGTGTCACTATCAAATAAAAGTTAAAAGCCCCAAAAAATAATCTTTCAAATAGGAAATATAGGCTATATTTAGCAATATAGAACAGCGTAGGTATTTAGTATTCAGTATATAAATACATGTACAAGTGTCATACAGTTTATTTCGATTAAATTACTTTCATAATCATACGCAAAATGCAAAATGAAGCTGTGGAGAATTTGTAGAATTAATGGACTTTGTATCACAATAATTGAATTAATAAATGTTTGTTAGTACTTAATATCTTCATGATTATGTATTCCGCATTAATTTGAAAAATGTTAATTCTTAATATCTTCATAATTATTCGCAAACCTAGAGCTGCAAGGATTAATCGATTAGTTGTCAACTTTAAAATTAATCGCCAACTATTTTGATAATTGATTGGTCTGTTTAAGTCAGTCTTTAAGACAAAAGAAAGAATTCTGATTCCGCGTGTTAAATGTAATATTTTCTAGTTTCCTCTGTGATAGTTAACTGAATATATTTGTTGTGAACAAAACGAGACATTTGAGGACGTCATCTTGGGCTTTTTGGGAACACAGATCCACATATTTCAACAGATTAATCGACTATGAAACTGTTAGTCGTCAAGTAATAAGTCGACAACTATCTTGAAAATTGATTGTCGTTTGAGTTTGATTCATTTCTATGAAAAAAAGGCAAAAAACTCTGATGTCACTGTTAAATGTGAAAATCTGAATATCTTCTAGTTTCTTCTCACTCTGGGACCGTAAACTGAATATATTTGAGTGTGGACAAAACGAGACACTTGAGGACGTCATCTGGGCTTTTTTGGGAAACACTGATCCACATTTTAACAGAGGAATCGACTATGAAGTGTTAGTTGCAGCCCAATGCAAACCAAACGTCGCATCTAACACAACCTACACCGACATGTAGATAGATCCCAGGTTGTTTACACAAACTTTATGCACACCTGCACAACACCATACAGCCTTCTTTTCTTTCTAACAGTTTCATTGTACTATTTCTTATAGTGTCTTCCACATGTTAATGATTGCAGTATTTCTGTCCTTTATGTTCCTGACTGTTGCAGTACTTTGCTCCATGGTTTATTCCCTTTCATGTCTTTATTGCATTTATCAAACCAGAGAGGCAAATTCCAAGTGGAGACTTACTTTGGCAATAAATCTCATTCTGACTGACAAGCATTTACGATCACCTTTTTTTTTTTTTTTTTTTACTACCTAACTTTAATAAAAATGTGCTAATATCTTTATGAGATCACGTTCTTCCGCAAACCCAATGGTTACTACCATGTGTTTACTCTGACTTTTATTAGGCGTTTACCTTATGCCAAGCAATAACCCTGTAACACATCCACCTTTTTAATTGTAAATGATATGTTAACACATCATTTAAACACGTAATATCTGTCAAACATACACTGTATAGACTATTGGGCCTGAACAATATTGAAAAAATCGGAAATTGCAATTTCCCCCAGCGCAATATCAAAAAGGAAATAATTTTTAAAAGATGACATGTAAAGCTCTATTTGGAAATAGTAAATCATTCTCGACTATCGCGTGATTTTGTAGGAGACTGCAACGCACGATGTCGATGCTAAAACAATATCGATATACACAGATATCCACCTACCTCAGATATGAGCAACCTGTTTATTAATTAATATACCATATTAAGCATCTTACTGTTCACAAGCCTCCATTGAGCTCTTTATTTACTATGTGTATTTAGCTATATACTTGTACAAACTTATATCTGGACATAGTTTCGATGCCGCACGGACCGCTACAGAAAATCCTTCCTACGACATGCAATAACACTATTTAACACGTCATCTCTGGGCTAGATGAGACTTTTGGGCACCACACTACTGCACTAATGCAACCTGCACAATTTGGTTTATGTAGCATACATTTTTAACATTTTAACATATTATTTAAGCATTTGCACATTATTGTTTCCCCATCCTGTACATTCAAGATTTATTTTTACTTTATTCACATTATTATTTCATGTATATTGTATGTATGTATATTTTTCCTAGTATTTCATTTATATTTATATTCTGTGCTTTGTGACTGATTTTGCTGCTGCAACACCGAAATTTCCCATTTTTCTTGGGATCAATAAACATCTATCTATCTATCTAGCTATCTATCTATCTATCTATCTATCTATCCATCCATATATCTATCTATCTATCCATATATCTGTCTATCTCCCTATATATCTATCTATCTATCTCTCTATCTATCTATCTCTCTCTCTATCTCTCTATCTATCATATATCTATCTATCTCTCTCTCTATCTATCTCTCTCTCTCTCTCTCTCTCTCTCTCTATCTATCTCTCTCTCTATCTCTCTATCTATCCATATATCTATCTATCTATCCATATATCTCCTATCTCTCTATCTATCCATATATCTTCTATCTATCTATCTATATATCTCTATCTATCACTTTGTTGTCCTTTGTTTTTAGCCGTATCTGTATCTCTGTGTGTGTACTTTGACAGCAACAAAAAACGGAGTCTAGTTGGAGTCTGGTCACACTTAGTTGGCCATTTAAGGTGATTCTGATTATTATCGTTTGTCAAACCACGCTTTAATACAGTTAATGACTACACGCTAACACTTAGCCGCACGGTTCCCTGTTAGATAATAAGCAAACGTGTGCATGTGTCGTACATTCTCCCGTTAGCTCGGCCGGTTGGTGTGGAGATAACGTGATAACGTTTAACGTTGCTAGGTGTGTCAGACGTGAAGCTGCTCCTGTCAAGCTAACGTCTGCTAGCTGCTAACGTCCAAGACGCCCTGTCGTTTAACGACAACTAACCACTAGTCACGTGACGACCCAACTGCTAATTATACGTCCACTGTTTAGCGAAGGGTCGTTACGTATCATGTAAACTCATTTAACGTGCTGACATTTCTCCGTTAGCGCTGTGGAAAACAACCGGAGCACAAAAGGTGTCCGGTGGCTAACGGTGGCTAACGGGAGCTAACGGTGGCTAACGTTAGCATCAGCTGGCCTGTGCAGGACTGGAGGAGCTGCAACAATAACGAGAAGAAGAAAACTTTGTTTTACCTTTGAACAAATAATCGTATTCGTCATCTCTAGTGCCCATCGTCTTATTGAGGAATGGTTAGTCCAAGATTTAATTTTATTTAATTGAGGGGGAGGGGGGGACAGGCGATCTACTGTGTTTTACTCTTCCAACGGGAATCTGTTTGGAAGCCGTACTTCCGTAACTTCTTCTTCTTCTTCTTTTTCTCTGGCAGCTTAATACCTCCACATAGAGAAACTCTGACACCTAGTGGTCAGGAGAGGAACTGCCCAACACTTTGAGTGCTCGTATCATGCGTTTTGGCTTTTTCTCTTTCCTTTATTTGTGTTATGTATATTTTGTTCTGCATGTTATAGGTTTACAAAGTGAGAAGTGAGCCCAAAGTCCCCCCCCCCAAAAGGACTTACCATCTCCAACAGAAAACACATATTCACAAACTGCTCCAAACAGCTCTGTTGTAGTGCAGCCTTTACGTCTCTTAACACGTTATACTGCTCAAAAAGCTGCATGCGTTGCCCTCATACTCTGCTTCTGCTGCTCTGACTCTTGAGGTACAGGATGTGTGGCGGGCGCTCTGTGCAGTGAACCCCAGAAAGGCTGCTGGTCCAGATGGAGTACCTGGGAAGGTGCTCAAGGCATGTGCTTGGCAGCTATCACAGGTCTTCACAGACATCTTCAATCTATCTCTGGAACAAGCTGTCATTCCACCCTGTTTGAAGTCTGCTATAATCATCCCGATCCCTAAAAAGTCACCCACGACCAGCCTCAATGATTTTCGCCCCATAGCATTCACCCCAGTCATCACCAAATGCTTAGAGAAACTGGTTTTGAAACACATCAAAGCCTGTCTACCTTCCACACTGGATCCGCATCAGTTTGCATATCGGACTAACAGATCCACCGAAGACGCCATAGCCATTGCTCTCTACTCAGCGCTGAGTCACCTGGAGAAACAGGGGAGCTACGTTAGGATGCTCTCGTTGACTTCAGCTCAGCTTTCAACAATAATACCGGACATTCTGACCCCAAGCTAACCAACTTGGGGGTGCCACCACAAACTTGCTCCTGGATAAAGAACTTTTTAGTCAACCGACCCCAGCAGGTGAAACTGGGTCCTCACCTCTCTTCTTCCCGCACTCTTAGCACTGGCTCTCCACAGGGCTGCGTGCTGAGCCCATTACTCTACTCCCTATACACATCCGACTGCAGTCCCGCCCACCCAGAGAACATCATCATCAAGTTCGCTGATGATACAACGGGGGTGGGGCTGATTACAGGGGGAAACGAGGCGGCCTATAGAGATGAGGTCCTGAAACTTAGTGAGTGGTGTGCATCAAACAACCTGGCACTAAACATCAACAAGACCAAGGAACTCATCCTGGACTTCAGGCGGAACAAAGCCGCCCCTGCCCCCCTGTACGTCAACGGTGGATGTGTAGAGCGAGTGGAGTCCTTCAAATTCCTCGGCATTCACATCTCTGCAGACCTCTCCTGGTCGGCCAATACCACAGCTTTGGTCAAGAAGGCCCAGCAGCGGCTACACTTCCTGAGGGTCCTCAGGAAGGAACAACTAAGAACTCAGCTGCTGGTGACCTTCTACCGCTCCACCATCGAGAGCCTGTTGACCTATGCTGTGACAGTGTGGCACTCCAGCTGCACGGAGGACGACAGGAAGCGACTGCAGAGGGTGACAAACACTGCACAAAAAATAATTGGCTGCCCTCTGCCCTCTTTGACTGCCATCTACAACTCCCAGTGTCTCAGTAGGGCCAGAAACATCCTGAGGGACACCACCCACCCCGGCTCCCATCTCTTTAACCTGTTGCCCTCAGGCAGGCGCTTCAGGTCAATACGGGCCAGAACAAATAGACTCAGGGATAGCTTTTTTCCCAAAGCTGTCACCATACTCAACCTACAGTCAGACTTGCACTAATGTATTGTATATGTATATTTATGTATGTGTTATTAATGTGTGCACTTTTAGAGAGTTGCTCTCCAAATTTCATTGTACTGGTACAATGACAATAAAGGCTTTCAATTCAATTCAATTCTGACTGGCTAGTAGTCCTTACCTAGGTACTGTCAGGGCCCTCATACTCTGCTTCTGACTGGCTAGTAGTCCTTACCTAGGTACTGTCAGGGCCCTCATACTCTGCTTCTGACTGGCTAGTAGTCCTTACCTAGGTACTGTCAGGACCCTCATACTCTGCTCCTGACTGGCTAGTAGTCCTTACCTAGGTACTGTCAGGGCCTCATACTCTGCTCCTGACTGGCTAGTAGTCCTTACCTAGGTACTGTCAGGGCCCTCATACTCTGCTTCTGACTGGCTAGTAGTCCTTACCTAGGTACTGTCAGGGCCTCATACTCTGCTCCTGACTGGCTAGTAGTCCTTACCTAGGTACTGTCAGGGCCCTCATACTCTGCTTCTGACTGGCTAGTAGTCCTTACCTAGGTACTGTCAGGGCCGTCATACTCTGCTTCTGACTGGCTAGTAGTCCTACCCTAGGTACTGTCAGGGCCCTCATACTCTGCTTCTGACTGGCTAGTAGTCCTACCCTAGGTACTGTCAGGGCCCTCATACTCTGCTTCTGACTGGCTAGTAGTCCTACCCTAGGTACTGCACATGTGCAACTCCCAAAAAAGATGGAATAGAAGTGGGATCAAACATGAAAACCACTCACCTTTTAGTGAAATTTTGCCGTTTTGAAACCAAATTGGGTTTACCTATGATGTATGAATTGTAGATTTGATTTTATAAAAAAATGTTTAAGATTCAGTGAATTGCGAACTGGTGCGCGTGCCAGAAGGGAGCGCATAGCGCATCTGAGATATTACCGCAAAGGGCCTAGAGAGTATTGCTGCAGCCTGTAGCGTCCCATGTCATGCCATGCCATGTCCCGTCTCACACCGCCCCGCCTGACGGCATGAGACGGGACGGCATGAAATGGGACGCTCCAGGCTGCAGCATACCCGTCTCCGAAGGGCCTTGCATCACCAGTTTCTCTGGAATGGAGGAATTCTATTACCTGGTGGGAATTATTAGCTAATTTTCTAAAAATGATTAGCTAATTTTCTGATTCTGATTCTAACGCTACCGCTGATGTAGCGATGTTTGGAAAGGTGACAAAATGAACAAATGACAAAATACTGAACCACATACAATAACTAAAATAATACTATTACTACTTCTACTGTGTCATTCCTCTTACGCATTTTGCCAAATGTCCCAAAAAAACAACAACACAGATACATGTAAAGTATGTATAGTATGGAAGCCATGCAGCATTATCCACAGGTTAAATGACTGTTTCCTTTCATTCAATTTTGTAGCATTTGAAAAAAAGTCACTTTAATGTAACAAACCAGTCTGATCCATCAACATCCTCTGATCTTAACTATCGGTCGAAATGATTCATGAATTCTGCTTTTTTTCATCTTAAAAATGAGGTACAATGACAATGCCATTTAAATTCATTTACTATGAATGAAAACAAAATGTCAAAAGCATCAAAAAAACAATTTTGACCTGGAAGAACAACAAGTTCATGATTTAGGGGAAGGCAACACGAGGGTTAAAATAAAATATATTAATCTACAGATGTTTGAAAAGGTGACAAAATGAACAAATGACAAAATACTGAACTACATACTCTAAATAACACTCCTGCTACTTCTACTGTGTCATGTTATGCATTATGCAGCAAGTTCCTGTTCCCATGAAGGACTTTGTCATACATTTCCTTACAATGTGTCAAAAGTTTACACCAAATTAAATGAGGGTCGCATTCATCACATAAACACAGAATAATGCACTTTTTAAAACTTTTACTGGGCTTTTTTTTGGGTACACGTTCATGATTTGACCACGTTCCCAGCGCAATGTTATCGAGAACTACAAGCCATACAATTATAAAATACTCAAAATATTGTTGAAGTATTTTATAGATAGGCCATGTTGAACTCTCTGATCTTCTGGAATATATAGGGAAAAAGTTGTTGTTTTCTTTTTTTAAATTTACCATTACCATCCTTTACTCTGTGTCCCTGAAGTCATTTTCTCCCAGTTATTCAGTTTCTCACCCTTCCAAAAAAAGTCTCCATATTCAAATTCCATAAAGACCATTTTGAATAATAAACCAAATAAAAGAAAGAATGATCTTAAATTAGTTTATTACAAAGCATTTTAAATGCAAAGGAGAACTACAGACTATACATAATTATAACTGCTGCTGGATTTGTATATAAAATAGTGATATTTTTGCAGTGTTTAAACATCTGGATTCTACATGACTTTCTTTCTTAATAAAAATATTTCACAAAAGGGATTTATTTGCAATGCTCATTTCACTTCCGCTTCATTTTTGACAAAATAACAAACAGTCGAGTCCTTTTTATTTCTTCTTGTAATCGGGAAGGAAATTCTTCCATTTGATATTCTGCAAAACAGAAAAAAGAACAGCAAGTAAGATGATGGACAGTTGCTCTCGAGGACCACATAATAACAATAATGTAGTAATAATAAAAATAATAATAATACATTTTATTTAAAGGCGCCTTTATCATGACTCAAGGACGTCGTACATACATATATAATTTTTTTTTTTAAAACAGCAAAAACTCTAAAACACAAAACCGCTTTCTGAGCATCTGGGGACCATTCATTGACTATCTTAAAAACATGCAATATGACATTTACCCAAGACATGCTTTTAATCTTGATTTTCCTGGCAGCTCCGTTGTTTGTGTTTTTTTTTTTTCTGTCCTGTTTTGTTATATAAAACTTGAAAAAATTGAAAATAAAATATATTAAAAAAAAACATCAAACACATTACATAACTATAACAACAGGTCTGGCAATGCGAGGCTAAACTCAACTGCCACGGTCCCTGAAAGCACCGTCACCTGGCGATGCCCTGTACCGTTTGTTGGCTAAACTCAACTGCCGCGGTCCCTGAAAGCACCGTTACCTGGCGATGCCCTGTACCGTTTGTTGGCTAAACTCAACTGCCACGGTCCCTGAAAGCACCGTCACCTGGCGATGCCCTGTACCTTTTGTCGGCTAAACTCAACTGCCGCGGTCCCTGAAAGCACCGTCACCTGGCGATGCCCTGTACCGTTGGTCTGCTAAACTCTACTACCAACAGCTCGCTAAGCTCCGCAGCCTGCGTCACGTGACAGTTGCCCAATTTTGTAGGATGTCGTGCGAATTGTTGTGCATTATGCGAGGGGGGGGGGATAAAAAATCAAATCGCGCATGCATCATGATTTCTTTTGCGACGATTTATTAAAATCTTTTTTCCCGGAATCTAGATTTTCTTTTCATTTTATACACCACTGACTTACCTAAATATTTTCTGTTTATACGGAGCCGCGGACGGCGACTACTTCATGTTTCCAGTAGACGGAAAGCAGAAAATGCAGAAAGTGCACGTTATGTTCTTCTTTACAAAGTGAACAAATGTCAGACTGACTGACATGGGATGTGATGTGCATTCTTCTTAGAAAACCATCAGTTTTTAGAAATGTCCCACGTAATATTGTCTCTAGAAGGCTCTTAATCATCTTTTGTTTTTGCTAAAGAAGGAAAGAAAACGTGATACTCCATACTGTTGAATTACAATACTTCTAGAATCGCAATACAAAACCAATTGGCACCCATGTATCGTAAAAGAATCGAATCAGGACAAAACCATGTCGTCCCAGCCCTACGGTGCGTTCCATTTGTACTCGGAAGTCGGATTTTCGGAGGTCAAAGCGGGAAACGCGCCCACTGACCTCGGATTTCCGAGCTCGACAACGTGAATGCCCCGTGCATCAACGGTTGTGAAAGCTGTCGTAACATACAGTCATTAGCACTTGTGTGGTTTTGTGTCTCAGTTGTACACACAGTCCTGTCCAACTTCCATTTGTGGACAAACTGTTTGCATGCACAATAACAGCATTTTGCGTGTTAGCCCTTTGTCTTCACGTTCGGGACCCTCTGGGACTTAATTGGGGTTTTAAAAACAATTCTTAAATAACATTTTACTTCATAATCTATTAACAAATCGTGTCTTATCTCAATTTCTAACAGCTGAGATAACATCTATGTCTAGAGAATGCATCAGTCTCTACTAGAACACAGTTAAAAATGGAAGTGGGGTTCATTTTATGTCATACGGTTATAATCATGATAAAAACCACTATGGAAACAACATAACTGTCATATCCAGAATAATGTTCTGAATTGAGTCAGGAATACATGTTAATCACAGGAAATAAGGCAAGGTTGTTGATTTCAGGTAGAAAAAATGTAACTTGGACCATTTTTCTTCTTGTAAAAATTTGAAGTGGGTCAATTTGACCTGAATACCTTACAAGGGTTATCTTCTGTTATTGCTAAGAATGGCTAACCTGGCCAGAGCTTACCCACAATGAAAAATTAAGACTTGTACGGAACGCGTTCAAAGACCTCATTCCCAGCTCCGGCCTCCGAGTTCCCGACGGAAATGGAACGCACTAGTGTGCATACATTTTCGTACTATATCGTACCCGTTCATGAGAATGCGTTTCATGTTCTGACTTACATTTTTCCCCCAGGTTGATTTGGGTTTCTTGTTCTTCAAGTCCTCCAGCGACTCGTACATGTTGCCCTGGACGACCACAGCCTCCCCGGGGATCCGCTCGTAGGTGTCATCGGGCAGCCCTGCAGGTGTCGCTCTCCGGGGAACCTCGGCATACATGCCGTCTCCCTGCTGAGCTGAGCCCCCCCCAGGCGCGTCCGAGGTCTGGTACAGCGGGTTGGACTTCAACATTTCCACATCGCCACCCTGCTGTTCTGACCTGGAGCTGCTCGGCCGCGGACCGTCTCTGGGGTCGTGGAGGGAGTAGGTGTGACAGGTGGCCTTCTTTGGAAGAGTGGGTGAATAAGATGTTGATTTGAAAGCGGGACTGCCGAGCTGGTTGGAGTACTCGTCGTCGTCCTCCTCTTCCTCCGTGTTGGTGGTGTTGAGTTTTGGAAGAGATTTGCTTCTGCTCTCCACCTGTGTCAGCTCCGGGTTTGTGATCCCCGGTGGACAAAGACTACCTGGATAGCTGGTGTCAGCGGTGTTAAATCTCTGCGATCTGTTTGGCTCGGTCTCGGTTTTACTTGGATGTGATGTTGTTTCAGGCAAAGACCCACTCAGGGAGAAGCCCAGAGGAATGCCTCTCTTTGGTAGTGGAGGAACCACCTGAAAGACAGGATACCAGAGGAGTAAGAATATGGATGACAAAAACAATCTCACCTCATGGTCCATTTGTAGCAATGGTATCGCATGATCTTCTTCAGCAGATGGATCACTTCTTGCATTTTAAATGATGGTGTTACTGTGAAAAACCAAAAACACCAATACTACACAGTCATCGTTCTCAGCTCCAAGCCCATTGGTTCCTACTGGAAACTTAAATCTTTGAGTTCAATGAGAATATTTGTGTGAACTTGGAAAGGATCATCTGTTAGTTAATTTGTGTTAATTGGTGAATCTTAACCATTTCAAACACAAAAGCCTCACAATATCACAAACTAACGAACCAGCGACAAGCAACTCTGTTAAAATGTGAGGTGAAATGAGCAGAAAGAACGGCTTCTGTTCCCTGTTGTAAAAGACTGTCTGACAGCAAGGTAAAGCGCTGAAAATATTCTAAATAAAGCATTCAAATACTTATGCGTACACATAAATGCTTTTAGCTGCTGCTACCGGCCACAGCAGGACACAGCTTAACTTCTCCTGCCTGCTTCTCCAAACTGAACTGAAATCTTTTCGGTTGGATGTCCGTTATATTCCACTTCCTTTGTGTTGGTATTTTAAACTCCAGTGGTTTCTGAGGACTATGGTTACTGGTCCTCAGGTCTCTGCAGGGTAAATCCAGACTGCTAGTTGGACTATCTGTCCAATCTGAGGACTATGGTTACCTGGTCCTCAGGTCTCTGCAGGGTAAATCCAGACCGCTAGCTAGACTATCTGTCCAATCTGAGGACTATGGTTATCTGGTCCTCAGATCTCCGCATGGTAAATCCAGACAGCTAGCTAGACCATCTGTCCAATCTGAGGACTATGGTTACCTGGTCCTCAGATCTCTGCAGGGTAAATCCAGACCGCTAGCTAGACTATCTGTCCAATCTGAGGACTATGGTTACCTGGTCCTCAGGTCTCTGCAGGGTAAATCCAGACTGCTAGTTGGACTATCTGTCCAATCTGAGGACTATGGTTACCTGGTCCTCAGGTCTCTGCAGGGTAAATCCAGACCGCTATCTAGACTATCTGTCCAATCTGAGGACTATGGTTATCTGGTCCTCAGATCTCCGCATGGTAAATCCAGACAGCTAGCTAGACCATCTGTCCAATCTGAGGACTATGGTTACCTGGTCCTCAGATCTCTGCAGGGTAAATCCAGACCGCTAGCTAGACTATCTGTCCAATCTGAGGACTATTGTTACCTGGTCCTCAGGTCTCTGCAGGGTAAATCCAGACTGCTAGTTGGACTATCTGTCCAATCTGAGGACTATGGTTACCTGGTCCTCAGGTCTCTGCAGGGTAAATCCAGACCGCTATCTAGACTATCTGTCCAATCTGAGGACTATGGTTATCTGGTCCTCAGATCTCCGCATGGTAAATCCAGACAGCTAGCTAGACCATCTGTCCAATCTGAGGACTATGGTTACCTGGTCCTCAGATCTCTGCAGGGTAAATCCAGACCGCTAGCTAGACTATCTGTCCAATCAGAGTTTTCTGTTGCACGACTTTATGGTGGCTCTTTCTGACACCTAGCACCACCCAAGATCCGTTTAAAGAAATTAACCAGAGTACATTTTACTCCCATCCTGGCATGTTTCGTGGACTAGCCAGACCCTCCTCCGCAGCGCTGTGGAGGAAGGTTTGGCAATGCAAGACTAATAACACTTACTATGGAGAAGTGGCTCATACAACCACACTTCAAACATCTGAACTCTCCCTTTAACACACTAGTTTGTGAATGACTGCTCTACTCAGAGTAATTACATTACTATTTTATTTGACTTATGCACGACTTAAAAAATCATACTAATATAAAATCAGGTTGATTTACTAAATCAAATTAGGTGGGTTTGTTTTAGTAGACGTCAGACTGGCAGCACACAGTGTTTCCTGTTTTTAATGCAATGCCTGCACGGCAAATAAATACAATATCTCCCGTATGACGCAAGCTGAACACTGAACACTCAGATAAAATCTGTATTTAGAACACCTCTAACATTTTTACTGAACTATTTATTCAGCTGGGTCTCGTGTGTGTGGTTTGGATGTGACTCTCTTTGGATCTATGTGATGTCAATGTAACGAAGATTTTCTTAAACACTGAAATCAATCTGCAAGTGTTGTTTTGACTTTGAGGGAAGACTATTAAGTCATAAAAAGTAAAATGCGAACGTTATTTGAATTGTGAGTAGATGCTGCACTGTTGTATTACTACGGTTGCTCTGGTTCTCGAGATCGGTCTTGGTCTCAAGACCACTTTTAAAGGTCTCGGTTTCGTCTCGGATTTGCATTTAACTCGTGTCTCATTCATTTATTTTTTTATGCAAATGTGGATCTTTTACATCAGTTTGAGGATTGCCTATGGTTAGCATTTTCCACATTTTATCGTGTCATGCAGTGTGGGACTCGGTCTTGTCTCTGCCTCGATACTCCCTGGTCTTGGTGATGACTTGGTCTCGGTTTATATCAACAACATTTAATTTCCGGGATTGTTCAGGAGCTGCCCAAAATTCTTGCGTATGTCCGTCACCTTCCTCTTTCTTTGGATTTCTGAGGACTATGGTTACCTGGTCCTCAGGTCTCTGCAGGGTAAATCCAGACAGCTAGCTAGACTATCTGTCCAATCTGAGGACTATGGTTACCTGGTCCTCAGATCTCTGCAGGGTCAATCCAGACAGCTAGCTAGACTATCTGTCCAATCTGAGGACTATGGTTACCTGGTCCTCAGATCTCTGCAGGGTCAATCCAGACAGCTAGCTAGACCATCTGTCCAATCTGAGGACTATGGTTACCTGGTCCTCAGATCTCTGCAGGGTAAATCCAGACCGCTAGCTAGACTATCTGTCCAATCAGAGTTTTCTGTTGCACGACTTTATGGTGGCTCTTTCTGACACCTAGCACCACCCAAGATCCGTTTAAAGAAATTAACCAGAGTACAGTTTACTCCCATCCTGGCATGTTTCGTGGACAGCCGACCCTCCTCCGCAGCGCTGTGGAGGAAGGTTTGGCAATGCAAGACTACAACACTTACTATGGAGAACTGGCTCATACAACCACACTTCAAAACATCTGAACTCTCCCTTTAACACACTATTTTGTGAATGACTGCTCTACTCATAGTAATTACGTTACATTTTATTTGACTTATGCCGACTTAAAAAAATCATACTACTATCAATCAGGTTGATTTACTAAATCAATTAGGTGGGTTTGTTTAGTAGACGTAAGACTGGCAGCACACAGTGTTTCCTGTTTTTAATGCAAAGACTGCACGGCAATATATACAATATCTCCCGTATGACGCAAGCTGAACACTGAACACTCAATAAAATCTGTATTTAACACCCTCTAACATTTTTACTGAACTATTTATTCAGCTAGTCTCGTGTTGTGTGTTTGGATGTGACTCTCTTGGATCTAGTGATGTCAATGTAACGAAGATTTCTTAAACACTGAATCAAATCTGCAAGTGTTGTTTTGACTTTGAGGAGACTATTCAAGTCGTAAAAAGTAAATGCAGAACGTTATTTGTATTGTGAGTAGATGCTGCACTGTGTCTAACTACGGTTGCTCTGGTTCTCTAGATCGTCTTGGTCTCAAGACCACTTTTTAAGGTCTCGGTTTCGTCTCGGATTTGCATTTTAACTCGTGTCTCATTTATTATTTTTTTTATGCAAATGTGGATCTTTACATCAGTTTGAGGATTGCCTATGGTTAGCATTTCCACATTTATCGTGTCATGCAGTGTGGGACTCGGGCTTGTCTCTGCCTCGATACTCCTGGTCTTGGTGATGACTTGGTCTCGGTTTATATCAACGATTTTATTTCTGGGATTGTCAGGAGCTGCCCAAATTCTGGCGGATGCCGGTCACCTTCCTCTTTCTTTGGATTTCTGAGACTATGGTTACCTGGTCCTCAGATCTCTGCAGGTCAATCCAGACAGCTAGCTAGACTATATGTCCAATCATGAGGACCTATGGTTACCTGGTCCTCAGATCTCTGCAGGGTCAATCCAGACCGCTACTAGACTATCTGTCCAATCTGAGGACTAGGTTACCTGTCCTCAGATCTCTGCAGGGTCCATCCAGACAGCTAGCTGACCCATCTTCCAATCTGAGGACTATGGTTACCTGTCCTCAGATCTCTGCAGGGTAAATCCAGACCGCTAGCTAGCTATCTGTCCAATCAGAGTTTTCTGTTGCACGACTTTATGGTGGCTCTTTCTGACACCTAGCACCACCCAGATCCGTTTTAAGAAATTAACCAGAGTACATTTTACTCCCTCCTGGCATGTTTCGTGGACTAGCCAGACCCTCCTCCGCAGCGCTGTGGAGTAAGGTTGGCAATGCAAGACTAATAACACTTACTAGGGAGAAATGGCTCATACAAACCCACCTCACACATCTGAACTCTCCCTTTAACACACTAGTTGTGAATGACTGCTCTACTCAGAGTAATTACGTTACTATTTTATTTGACTTATGCACGACTTAAAAAAATCATACTACTATCAAATCAGGTTGATTTACCAAATCAAATTAGGTGGGTTTGTTTTAGTAGACCGTCAGACTGGCAGCACACAGTGTTTCCTGTTTTTAATGCAAATGACTGCACGCAATATATACAATATCTCCCGTATGACGCAAGCTGAACACTGAACACTCAGATAAAAATCTGTATTTAGAACACCCTCTACCATTTTACTGAACTATTTATTCAGCTGAGTCTCGTGTGTGTGTTTGGATGTGACTCTCTTTGGATCTATGTGATGTCAATGTAACGAAGATTTCTTAAAACTGAAACAAATCTGCAAGTGTTGTTTTGACTTTGAGGGAAGACTATTAAGTCAGTAAAAAGTAAAATGCAGAACGTTATTTGTATTGTGAGTAGATGCTGCACTTTGTATTACTACGGTTGCTCTGGTTCTCAAGATCGGTCTTGTCTCAAGACCACTTTTTAAAGGTCTCGTTTCGTCTCGGATTTGCATTTTAACCGTGTCTCATTTATTTTATTTTTTTATGCAAATGTGGATCTTTTACATCAGTTTGAGGATTGCCTATGGTTAGCATTTTCCACATTTTATCGTGTCATGCAGTGTGGACTCGGTCTTGTCTCTGCCTCGATACTCCCTGTCTTGGTGATGACTTGGTCTCGGTTTATATATCACGACATTTATTTCTGGGATTGTTCAGGAGCTGCCCAAAATTCTGGCGGATGTCCGTCACCTTCCGCTTTCTTTGGATTTCTGAGGACTATGTTTACCTGTCCTCAATCTCTGCAGGGTCAATCCAGACAGCTAGCTAACTATAGTCCAATCTGAGGACTATGGTTACCTGGTCCTCAGATCTCTGCAGGGTCAATCCAGACAGCTAGCTAGACTATATGCCAATCTGAGGACTATGGTTACCTGGTCTTCAGATCTCTGCAGGGTCAATCCAGACAGCTAGCTAGACCATCTGTCCATCTGAGGACTATGGTTACCTGGTCCTCAGATCTCTGCAGGGTCAATCCAGACCGCTAGCTAGACTATCTGTCCA
>NW_022603672.1:0-37966 GCF_008692095.1 Etheostoma spectabile
TTGCGTTTATGGATTAACAATGACGTCAAACAGAGAAATAATATCACTCAGTTCAAAAATACATTAAAGAAATCATATTTCACCAATACAGGAAGGTAACAGCACAAAACATATACACAATACAATTAATTAAATTACAATCTTATGTTTTGGTCTGTTCCTTTCTGTATGGTACAATATATATATATATATATATATATATATATTTATTATATATATATATTATACCACCATATATACTACGGATCTACAGCAACGACATTGGAATGTCGTTTGGACTGGACAAGTGGTGGTCGCATGGTATCAAAACGAGGGAGATGATCATAACTACCAGAAGACACATTGCAGATGTTCAGGATAGTTACAAATACCTTGGGGTACCACAGGCTAACGGAAACCATGAAGAGGCAGCAGGAAGACCGCAACTGCCAATACCTACAAAAAAGTGAGGCAGGTCCTGAAAAGTCAGCTGAACGGGAGCAACAAGATCCGAGCCATCAACACGTAACCCCTGCAGTCATCAGATACCCCGCTGGTGTAATAAACTGGCCAAGAGGAGGAATAGAGGCTACTGACATCAAGACCATAAAGCTCCTCACAATGCATGGAGGGTTTCACCCCAAATCCAGCACCCTGAGGACTGTACACCAAGCGTAGCGAGGGAGGCAGAGGGCTAGTGAGATCAAGACCACTGTCCAGGATGAGACAACGAAGATCCAGGAGTACATCAGGAAGATGGCCCCCCAAGATGAAGGGCTTAGGAATACCTCAGGCAGCAGAAACCCGAAGGTGAGGACAAGGTAGAGGAAGAACGTCATGGAGGGACAAGCCGCTGCACGGCGTGGACCACAGACAAATAGAAGAAGTGGCTGATATCAAGAAATCCTACAGTGCTGGAAAGGCTGGACTGAAGGACAGCACAGAGGCGCTAATCATGGCAGCACAGACAAGCACTCAGTACAGATCAATAGAGGCCGGGGTCTACCACACCAGGCAGGACCCCAGTTTCGACTGTGCAAGGATGCCCCTGAGACAGTACAGCACATAACAGCAGGGTGTAAGATGCAGGCAGGAAGAGCGTACATGGAACGCCATACAACCAGTATAGCTGTCATAGTGTACAGGAACAGCTGCCACGAGTATGGGCTGGAAGTCCAAGGTCAAAATGGAAGACACCTCCTAAGGTAGTCGAGATGACCGAGCTAAGATCCTGTGGACTTCAAGATCCAGACTGACAAACTGGTGATGGCTAACCAACCAGACATGGTGTGATGGACAAACAGCAGAAGAAGAAGGATTAGTGATAGATGTGGCGATCCCAAGCGACAGCAACATGAAGAAGAAGGAACACGAGAAGCTTGAGAAATACCAGGGCTGAAAGAGGAGCTAGAAAGATGTGGAAAGTAAGATCAACAGTGGTGCCAGGGGTAATCGGATCACTGGGGGGGGGGGGACCCCCAAAACTGGGAGAGTGGCTCCAGCAGATTCCAGGTGGAACATCAGAGGTCTCTGTCCAGAGAGTGCATCCTAGGAACAGCTAAGATACTGAACCCTCAAACTCCCAGGCCTCTGGTAGAGGACCCGAGCTTGAGGATGACACATACCACCCCACAAGGGGTGAGAAGGGATTTTTTTATATATATATATAAATTTACTTTATACACATATATGTACTACATACATTGTATACACATATATACTTGAAAATGCAATTTTGTTGATTAGTTTTGCAAGTTTTTTTTTGTAATGCCTCGTTTTTATTTTTATTTTAGTTAACACCAATGTTTTGCCACCTACTTTTTGTTAGTTCCTTCATTTTGTTAACGATTATAGTTTGGTCACGAGTCACGGAAATACGATCGCAAACGAGGTCGAGAGTGTGGTTACATTTTCAAAACTCCACACAGACGGCGTTTACTGCAATATTATATATATATATATATATATATATATATATATATATATATATATATATATTATATTATAATAATACAGTATAATCACCAGCAGAATCTGTCGTATAGCGCGGTTAACGTTCCACTTCCTCTGACACTAGGATTAATAAAGGAGAATAATCCAATGAAGCTAAAGGGTCCTGATCAGGCGTTGGATGGGACAGATTGGGTCTTTAACCCTTGAGTTGTCTTCGGGTATTCTGGCTATCACCAGACCAAGCTCAATCTTTTAACCCTCATGTCTTACAGTCAAAATTAAACACTTTTATATTATGTTTTTATCTTTTCTTATGTTTTTGTCCCTTTTTTCAACTCTTTTGTCATGTCGTTTGATGTTTTCAACACTATGTTACACTAACTTATTAACTTCAGTTTATATTGTATAATAATAATAGTACCAATAATAATAATAATAACGATAACACCAATCTGCAGTTCCTAATCTGGCCTCTAGATGTCATATCCACACAAACTATTTAAATGAATGGGAAGAAACATCTCTTCCAAATTCAGCTCATTTCTGGCACTATAAGAAAATACGAAAGTATGTAGAATAGAAATAAACAGGATGAATAGATTAGAATAGAATAGAAACAAGATAGAATAGAGTAGAATATAATAGAACAGGATAGAACAGATAGAATAGAGTAAAATAGAATAGAACGGATAGAATAGAGTAAATAAAAGTATTACATTTTTGCACAGTAATGAGATTGCACAGAATTCCAGTGTCTTTTTAGGTATTATGTACATAGTATTACACAGTAAAGGTGGGAGGAAAGAAAGTCCGGGGGTTGGGGGGGTGTATATGTACACGTGACTTCCACGTAGGGATGCAACCAGTCTTGGATAGCCAGACCCTCCTCCACAGCGCTGCAGAGGAGGGTCTGGCTACTTTACACAGTATCCCGGGATGGGAGAAAAACGTGCTCTGGTGTATCGGCATTTCTTTAAACCAATCACAATCGTTGTGGGCGGGGCTAAGCACAGCCACGGTGCTGCTGATAAATAGTCTCAGGAAGGAAGTTGACTTTTTGTTGGCTGTACAGTAACGTAAAAGTCTTAACACAGAGTCTTCTACTGTAATGTGTCTCTATTCAATAAAGACGAGAGTAATGCTTCTTAATATGACCTCACGTGTTCCAAAAGACTTCTTGTTTTCTATGTTGATAACGTGAAAAGCGGCGCAGTATGTCCTGTACGTCCCTCACCGGCTACCGTATTTCAAGATGGCGCATGCACATGGAGCGTCTACCCCAGTTCATGGGAATGCAAATGTACAATTTAAGCCAAAAGGAATACTTGGAATTAATGATGGTGGTAAATATTCATTAAAAAGGAGAAGATTGTGAACGGGCAACCACTTTCTTCACTACTAAAGAAGAAGACATTACCATCGTACTGTAAATGTTTTTGTGACGTAGGATGCTCCGTGTCTTTGCAGCTCTTCTCTACTCACTGGTCTCTTCAGGACTAAAAAACCACAAAAACAAAATGTTTTATTTCATCACTAAAAACTGTGTTGCAAATATGACGAATAAGATAATAACTGCTTTCAACTAGAGATGTCCGGATACCGATACCAGTATCGGAAATCTGATGCTGCCTAAATTGCAGTTATCGTTATCAGCAAGTATATGCCCCGATCAGATACTACGTAATGTAGCCCCGAAGACAAGCTGCTTTAAAGTAGTTTCTTAACGACTCTGCGTTTATTGTTTGTGTTTGTTCATGTTTCACAAACCCGAGCCAGGCCGTACAACAAAGAGAGAAATCATATCACATCCGTACAGGGAGAGTAGTATACAGCTATTAAAGGACCCATGGTATGAGAGGTCATTAGGGGGGAGGTTACCTCCACTTTCCATGCTTTGCCCGTCCAGACGCCGCAGCAGAACACCGTGTCCGGGTGGACGCGCAGGTGGAGCTTCAGGCTCGCCGTGTGCTCCAGGCGCTTCCCACACAGGCCGCAGTCTCTCAGGTGTGTCGAAGCGTGCGTGGTCAGGTGACTGATCCTCTTGAAGGACTCGCCACAAACCTTGCAGCTCAACGCCGGCTAAGTCTGGCGTGACCGATCGGCAGAGCTCGGTGCCTTCCCGCCCGAAGAACTCTGTCCCTGAGCTTCTTCCATCTCCTCCGGTCTCCAAAGTCCTGCCGCTTCTGCCCCATCTCCACTGTCTTGAGAACGTGCACTTATCCCAGCTATCTACACCTGGCTGGACATAGCTCCACCTGTTCATCCTGGTTATCTACACCTGGCTGGACATAGCTCCACCTGTTCATCCTGGTTATCTACACCTGGCTGGACATAGCTCCACCTGTTCATCCTGGTTATCTACACCTGGTTGGACATAGCTCCACCTGTTCATCCTGGTTATCTCCACCTGGCTGGACATAGCTCCACCTGTTCATCCTGGTTATCTCCACCTGGCGGACATAGCTCCACCTGTTCATCCTGGTTATCTACACCTGCTGGACATAGCTCCACCTGTTCATCCTGCTTATCTCCACCTGGCTGGACATAGCTCCACCTGTTCATCCTGGTTATCTACCCTGCTGGACATAGCTCCACCTGTTCATCCTGGTTATCTCCACCTGGCTGGACATAGCTCCACCTGTTCATCCTGGTTATCTACACCTGGTTGGACTAGCTCCACCTGTTCATCCTGGTTATCTCCACCTGGCTGGACATAGCTCCACCTGTTCATCCTGGTTATCTCCACCTGGCTGGACATAGCTCCACCTGTTCATCCTGGTTATCTCCACCTGGCTGGACATAGCTCCACCTGTTCATCCTGGTTATCTCCACCTGGCTGGACATAGCTCCACCTGTTCATCCTGGTTATCTACACCTGTGTGGACATAGCTCCACCTGTTCATCCTGGTTATCTCCACCTGGCTGGACATAGCTCCACCTGTTCATCCTGGTTATCTCCACCTGGCTGGACATAGCTCCACCTGTTTCATCCTGGTTATCTACGCCTGGCTGGACATAGCTCCACCTGTTCATCCTGGTTATCTCCACCTGGCTGGACATAGCTCCACCTGTTCATCCTGGTTATCTCCACCTGGCTGGACATAGCTCCACCTGTCATCCTGGTTATCTCCACCTGGCTGGACATAGCTCCACCTGTTCATCCTGGTTATCTACGCCTGGCTGGACATAGCTCCACCTGTTCATCCTGGTTATCTCCACCTGGCTGGACATAGCTCCACCTGTTCATCCTGGTTATCTCCACCTGGCTGGACATAGCTCCACCTGTTCATCCTGGTTATCTCCACCTGGCTGGACATAGCTCCACCTGTTCATCCTGGTTATCTCCACCTGGCTGGACATAGCTCCACCTGTCTCATCCTGGTTATCTCCACCTGGCTGGACATAGCTCCACCTGTTCATCCTGGCTCGGCAAACGTGCAGCCATTAAGCCGTGATGAGCAGGTCCACAAAGTCAAGCTGTGCTTTTTCACTTATCCTGGATATCTTTATTCTACTTTTGTGCAACAGGCCCCAGGTCAACCATGAACCAGACCAACAACATGAGACCAGACCAACAACATGAGACCAGACCAACAACATGAGACCAGACCAACAACATGAGACCAGACCAACAACATGAGACCAGACCAACAACATGACACCAGACCAACAACACAAGACCAGACCAACAACATGAGACCAGACCAACAACATGAGACCAGACCAACAACATGAGACAGGGGAGAACACTGAGACAAACATCAGGAGGACCAAGAGGGAAAAATACTCACATCAAAAACCCCAAACCACACAACATTGTTTTACACAATCCTGTACTGTCTTTCTACAGTCACCATGGAGACATTAAAACATATTTGTTGGATCAGTTGTCTTCAGGATTTCATAAAGTCCGTGACACCATTAAGAAAAGATGCAATAAGACACTTTGATAATAATAAACAGGAAACAGCTGATTTGATGAATCCGTCTTTATTATGTGGAAACACTGAAATAATATTGAGACATTGCAGCCAGCTGGTAAATGGAGGTCGATACACGTCAAATAAAAGACAGACCCTTCCTTCCTTCCTTCCTTCCTTCCTTCCTTCCTTCCTTCCTTCTCTACATGTCTCTCCTTCCCTATCTCCTTTACATACTTCCCTCCTTCCTTCCCTCTTCTTTCCATCCTTCCCTTTTCTTTCATTCCCTACCTCCAATACATACTTCTTTCCTTCCTTCATCTTTTCATCCTTTCCATGTCTTTCCTTCCCTACCTCTTTAACTTCCTTCTCTCCCTATACCTCCTTTGCATCCTTCCATCCTTCCCTCTTCTCTCCTTCCCTACCTCCTTCACATTCTTCGTTTCTTACGTCTTCTATCCTTCCTTAGAAATATTACAGTCCTTGAAATACTTCAACCAGCTGGTAAATAGCAGCGTTGATACACGTCAAGTAAAAGACAGAGATAGTTGCATGTGACCGACAATTGGTGAAAAATGTGACTAAATCGATGAAAAGGTCAAAAGAAGTGACAAAATATAAAAACAAGCTGATAAACGACTGAAAGAGGAGAAATAAAAGCCAGAGCCAGAGCTAGAGAGAGAGCAGCGTCAGAGTAAAACCAGGAAATGTTGATACGACAGATTTACCCCTCTGAACTCTAAGGTCATTTTTTAATTATTTGAGGGAGATGGGGGGGGGGGGGGGGGTTTTTCTAAGGAACAACTTCTAACTAACTGACTCCAAACGTTATAATCAACTACATAAACCAAGGTAGAGACCAGCTGCTAATCCATGTAGTTCTTATCTTTTATTGTAATAATCCTGTAGGACTACAGAGTCAGGACACATGACTTCTAACCAGATTGGGCTCTATGAAGGGAGAGGAACAAGATCTCTGGAATCCAGGTTACTTAGCAACACAGAATAAACAGCTGAGCCATGTTAGAGAATTGGTCTGATTTAACAAAGCTGATCCCAACACTACCCCCCCCCCCCCCGTCATCAAAGAGTTCAGATCATCTTTTTCTCACAGATCCAGGTCTTATTATCATAATAATCTTTACTCTGTGTCCATTTCCCTTGTTGATTGCAGCATGCAAATAAAATGTTCTTTTATAAAACAGCTGAAACTGCTGATTGTTGTTCATTTGAAATAAAATGTTTAATTTAACTTTAAATATTTATATTATCTGTTAATAATCACATTATTTCAATAACTTGTTTAAGATTAAGCTTTGAAATCAATGTAAATGTGTGTGTGTCTGTGTGTGTGAGTGTGTGAGTGTGTGTGTGTGTGTGTGTCTTTCTCTCTTTCGCTGTGTGTGTGTGAAGTGTGTGTGTGTGTGTCTTTCTCTATCTGTGTGTGTGTGTGTGTGTCTATGTGTCTGTGTGTGTTTCTCTCCGTCTCTGTGTGTGTGTGTGTGTGTGTGTGTGTGTGTGTGTGTGTGTGTGTGTGTGTGTGGTCTGTGTGTCTGTGTGGTGTTTCTTCCGTCTCTGTGTGTGTGTGTGTGTGTGGCTGTGTGTGTGTGTCTCTCTCTCCGTCTGTGTGTGTGTATGTGTGTGTGTGTGTGTGGTGTGTGGTGTGTGTGTGTGTGTGTGTGTGTGTGTGTTGTGTGTGTGTGTGTGTTGTGTATGTCTCTCTGGAAATCCAATCAGCATCTTTCAATAAACATTTGATGGAATTGTTATGAAAACCAAACACCTTTTAAAATGTCTCACGTCTCTGTCAGCGGTGATCCGTCCACCCATTCCCATCCTCCTGTCCCCATACATACCGTAGACCAATCCAGGACTCTCCACCCTTACTCAGCTCAGAGACAAACGTCTAGAAGTGGACGAGAGACAACAATCATTTCTCTGTTCCCAGTTCAGCATTTCTGTTGTAGTAAAGTCATCTTGTGACTTCATCAGCCCCAACAAACACAAGAGGGATCCTCGGTCCCCCCCACACTGAGGACTGGACCCAACAGCAGGACAGGAACCACACATTAGTAACGGAGGAAAGAGAAGAAAGACATTTAGAATCAGCAGAGAACCAGAAACATGAGGAAGTTCACCGTTAGAGATCAACACAGCAACATTAACACTAACATTTTTCTTTCTCTTCATATTTACATATTTCCATTAAATGTCTTTTTCTCTGAGATCACTCACTCAGAAACAAACACACTCACCTGTTCCTCGTCGTTGTCAATGACAACCGATCTGCTCCTATCTTCTTACAGTCAGCTAAGCTGTCATCCCAATTCTTCTTCTCTTTAGATTTAAAGTAACACCTGCATCCAGATCTCGTCCATCCATCAGGACAGACTTTAAGAACTTTTAAAGACAGATTTCACATCATTCAGTGTCAAAGTGATAAGACTTGGAGTTGAAACAGTTATAATACGTAACTACACAATCAAGGTCTATGTTGTAATGTGTATAATACAGGAGTTTACTGGTTTTTAACTTTTAACCTTTAATTCTGTCCTTCAGCTGCTTTACTTCATCCTTTAACTGAGTGTAGTTGTTGCTCAGTTGGTCGTATCTGGTCTGCAGCAAAGTGACTGAATATAAGATAAGGTGAGCCGTTATTTAGGACAGAAATAACAACAGTTACATAAAGAAAGGTAAACAATAATGTATAATAAGAATTTTAACTGTTAAAGAGCAAATAAACTAAACAATATCCGTTATAACCACAACAAGATAAGAACCAGACCAACAACACCAAATCATTCTGCTTTAAACTAAAGACTGAGTTAAGTTATATATCCTGTGCATAATGAAATATCACTCATTATTTAACCCTGGGAGGTAGTTATTTGGTGTGTCTGTCCTTTAACCTGCCGTATATGTTGAGGTGTTGTAAATAGTAAATAGAGGATCACTGACTTCTTAACTGAAGCATCAAGTGGGAACCAGAACCAGAACCTCTGTTTTAG
Organism: Etheostoma spectabile; assembly: GCF_008692095.1. Taxonomy (NCBI): domain Eukaryota; kingdom Metazoa; phylum Chordata; class Actinopteri; order Perciformes; family Percidae; genus Etheostoma; species Etheostoma spectabile. The sequence goes on from NW_022603672.1 coordinate 8,861, forward strand.
AGCCTGTCTCTTTAAGAGCCCTCCTGTCAAAGATTACTCTGTTTTTAATGTTGGTTTTGAACGGTATGCCCCCCCCCCCACTGACCTGGAGAGCATTTTAAACAGTAATGTTACTACAGCATGTCGGAGGAACACAGCGTCTTTTTTTCATTTTATTAGTAATGCAGCGTCTCTTTTTCATTTTATTAGTAATACAGCGTCTCTTTTTCATTTTATTAGTAATACAGCGTCTCTTTTTCATTTTATGTGTAAGACAGCGTCTCCTTTTCATTTTATTTGTAAGACAGCGTCTCCTTTTCATGTTATGTGTAAGACAGCGTCTCTTTTCATGTTATGTGTAAGACAGCGTCTCTTTTCATGTTATGTGTAAGACAGCGTCTCCTACAGCGGCCAGCGGGGCGTCAGAGGGACCGCAGCGTTCGCTAACGTTAGCTTCTTGTCTTATCTGGGGTCTGAGAAACAGAAAACTCAAAGTCAGTGTGTCCAACGCTGTTTTCTGATAATCTGTAGCTGTCATATTTCATGGGACCAGCATGAGTTTGGTTTTCATGTTTTAGTTTTTCAGCCTCAGAGGGAGAGAGCGGCTGACTGCTGGCCTGAGATCAGTAGAGTAGACGGCTGTGCAGAGACGTGTAGAATTACGACTTTATGACATTTCATAAACAGCTGATTGACCGCTGCTACATGCATATAGCAGAAACCCTGCATGTGCACGTGTGGTGCTGATGTTGGACGATGTAAATCATGTGGCACACGAGGGAATTTGAAATAAAATCAGCTGATGTCAGTCTGACCAGCAGGCTGATGATGTGAAAATCGGCAAATTAAGGTCATCAGCTGGTCAATTCGTGCATCTCTACAATCAAGGCTATGATGTTAATGTGTATAATACAGGAGTTTTACTGGTTTTTAACTTTTACCTTTAGTTCTGTCCTTCAGCTGATTTACTTCCTCCTGTAACTGAGTGTAGTTGTTGCTCAGTTGGTCGTATCTGGTCTGCAGCAAAGTGTCTGAAAGATGAATATGAAAACCATAACAAAGTTAAAAAAGACCAACAACACCAATCATTCTGCTTCAAACTAAAGACAAATATTCAGGACATAAAACCAAAGTCTTTGTTTTGTTGAAAATGAGCCAAAGCTTGTATGAGGTGTCATTAGTCTGACTTTCCCAAACTGAACATGTCTTTAGTCCAAGTGTCTCTCTTTATGTGTCCACTGACAGGGTTTCCTTGCTGAGTGGTATAAAGGAAACGATCCCTTCCTAACCCGATCCCAATGCAAGACATACGGGGGTCTTCATTCTGTGTTAACATTCAGCTGAAACTTTATCAACACAACCCTTGACTAGCAGGACGTTTCCTTTATACCACTCAGCAAGGAAACCCTGTCAGTGGACACATGAAGAGAGACACTTGGACTAAAGACATGTTCAGTTTTTGGAAAGTCAGACTAATGACACCTCATACAAGCTTTTTATTTTAGAGAGAGAGAGAGAGAGAGAGAGAGAGAGAGAGAGAGAGAGAGAGACAGAGAGAGAGAGAGAGAGAGGAAGCAGACGTGTGACTGGAGAGCTCAGTGTGTGTGTGAGAGAGAGAGAGTGAGAGAGCTCAGTGTGTGTGTGAGAGAGAGAGAGTGAGAGAGCTCAGTGTGTGTGTGAGAGAGAGAGAGTGAGAGAGCTCAGTGTGTGTGTGTGTGTGAGTGAGTGAGTTAGCGAGAGAGAGTGTTTGTGAGAGAGAGAGAGAGAGAGAGAGAGAGAGAGAGAGAGAGAGAGAGAGAGAGAGTGTGTGTGTGTGTGTTTCTGAAAGCCAAGTTCCTGTTTTAGTGCCTGTCTCTTTAAGACCCCTCCTGTAAAAGCCCAGTCTGCTCTGATTGGCTCATTTAAAAAATATGGCGCCACTATGCAGACGGTGGTTGTGAAGCCGTGGGCGGAGATCCTCAGAAAGGGGAAGTATATTCTAATGAGCCTGACTGGGACAGAGGAGGAGGAGTCAGATGTGAATAGCTTGTTGAATAGTCTTATTTCCCAGTTGGTGGGTTGGTAGCACTCCAGATGCCCAAATGTAGATAAGAACTGGAAAGTATGTTTTTATGACATGTCTCCTTTAAGATATGACAGTTTGTATTAAAACATAAATACTCACAGCGAATGAAGAGTGCAGCCAATATCAGAAGATAAAACCCTCCCAGAGTCACTGCAGCAGCTTTGAGACGCCTTCTGTTGTTGGCTGCAGGCTTGTTTTGAGTGTGTGGTCCTACGGAGACAAAACACATCCACAACAGGATTATTATGTTTGTTTGAAGAAATATTATTCAGTATGTAATTGTTCTAAAGCCACACGTAAACTGAGATGAACTTCCTCTTTCCACCAATCATCATTTCAGACTTACCGGCTCTTTGTGGCCCGAGATCAGCGTGATGCTCTTCCTCCTCTAAGATCTCCACCTGACTCTCCTCTTCCTCTCCGCTGGTCTCTTGGACGTTTCTGTTATATCTCACATTCAGGCTCAAACGTGGCGCAGCGACAGCGTCTGCAGACATCTTGACCAACTGAAAAACTGAACTGAGCGTATTCTCCGTCTCACGGTCTGTCTTTAAGTTGCTCACGCCTTTAACACGGGAAGTGGCTGCAGCACGAACCAATGAGACAGATGCACGTCCTAATACATGTGTTACTGTTACACAAAAAGCCCCTTTTTACATGATATATCAATCAATATGTATATCATGTTTAGGCATCCAGTTGTTTGGGAATTGGAATTATTAATCCCTTCAGATAAACTTATAAAAGTTTCTTAAAGTAAAGTTTCTCTGTAAAAATGAGGAAATAATCTTATCTGTGCAGAGCAGCATTCACACCTCGCAGAAACAGGAAGTGTTGCTGGCCTCACCACTCATCTTAGAGGAAGGTTTAGGTGTGAATTTTAATGTTTGAGTGAAACAAACAACACAATTGACGGACCATCTTCTTTACTGACACACAACCAGGGTCTGTGATATTTACCTGAAGTTCAGCTGGAAGGAATATAGAATAAGCTCTGCTACATGCACAGCTAGTAACACACAGAGAGCAGATCAGAGATGCAGAACAGAGGAGAGGAGCACAGGAAGAAGATGAAGGGATGAGGGATCACTGTTGCAAGTCTTCCATGTGTAATAGTTTATGCTTGTGTGTGTGTGTGTGTGTGTGTGTGTGTGTGTGTGTGTGTGTGTGTGTGTGTGTGTGTGTGTGTGTGTGTGTGTGTTTGTTTGTGTGTTAATGGCTAGTCATCTGAACTGTTGTGTTGTTGTAACTGAACCTACAGTTATTTCTCTTTTGGTCAGTTCCAGCTTCAGGTGCATTACCACCACCATCTGGACTGGAGTAGTCCTGACTCTCATCTGCATGTAGCTCTGGAGAACTGACTGAATCAGATCAGTGACGTGGCTAACAGAGACTCATAACAGGATGTGGCAAAGTGGATTAATCCAGAAATTAGACTCTAGAATGATGAGTGTTAATGAGACCTGGGTTAAAGGAGCTCTAAGTGATGTTGGTGATGACGGCACAACTTGTTGACGTTAGACGTATATAGCTCGCCCCTCCCTCCTCCTCATCCCTCCCCCTCCCTTCTGTGTTTCTGCACACTGATACCCCCCCCCCCCCCAATCCTTCTAGTCGGTTATTAGCTGAAACGTTGGAGCTCTGTTTGTCTATGCTTTGTGGTGCAGGTTGGCACAGTTTGTTTTTGTTGCCGTTTGTAGACCCTGGGCTGTCTACACAGACCGCGTTTTTTTTACAGTGTTTTCTGGGGACAGGCAGCTAGCAGATAGTGAGGAGATGTTTGCAACTTTAAGGGAAATAATTTTATTACAGAAAAGCCAAATGCGGACATTTGGTCAGATGCATTTGTCGTTGTTAATGACGCTAAAGGTCTCCTTACGTCTCCTTTACCGTCACATAACACGCGTTTGGTTGTCTTTTTTAGTGTCACATAACAGGTCCTTTTGCATCATTCTTCACACACTGGGTAGGGACTATTGGCGTCCCCTTTGACACGCGGACACATGCGGAACACAATCTTCTTGGTTAAAAGCCTGTGTTTGACCCATCTGGGCCCCCCCCCCCACCCCCCCCGACCAACCTCCGTACGAGGAATTTCCCCTCTTACATACTCCTCACTAAACCTCGTCTAGATGCTGCTCTCCCCGGTACGTCTACACACACCAAAGGGCGCCTTTTACATCTGTTCAGACGCTGGCAACCACTGTCCAAACATCTTACGTATTTTACACGTTTGGAGTGAGAACGAGTTTGCCAAAACCAAGTCTTCTCCTCTTTATCTTTAATGTAAAAACTGCGCAGCGTGAAGCTCGGGCCGCAGACGCTGCAGCAGAACGCCGTGTCCAGGTGGACGCGCAGGCTCGCCGTGTCCTCCAAGCGTTTCCCGCACAGGCCGCAGTCAGGTGCACCGAATCGTGCGTGGCCAGGTGACTGATCCTCTTGAAGGACTCGCAGCAAACTTTGCAGCTAAACACCGGCTGAGTCTGGCGTGACGGATCAGCGGAGCACGGCGCCTTCCCGGCCGAAGAACTCTGTCCCTGAGCTTCTTCCGTCTCCTCCGGTCTCCAAAGTCCCGCCGCCCGTCTCCACTGTCTTCCATGTTAGTCCCTCATTGGGTCAGAAACTCTGCAGTCCTCAACGCCGACTTCTTTTTTGATCCGAGTGGAGAAGATGGCATTAAAAAGTTAAGGAGGGAAGGATAGAAGGATGGAAAGTAGAGGAAAGGAAGAAAAGGAAGAATGAAAAAGGGAAAGAAGAAAAGAAGGTGTTGGAAAGAAAGAGAGCCAACTAAATGTTGAAATCTGGACCCAGAAAATACAAAGTTGAAGACAACACAAAGTTAAAAACACCAAATTACATGACATAATTTTTTCAGATTCAACGCCAATTCTTTTACATTTGGACATTTATTCATATAATATGCGTCCACCCCCGGCCTGCCTATGGTCTCCCAGTTGCTAGAAATGGTGATAGGTGTAAACCGAGCCCTGGGTATCTTTGAGAAAATGAAAGCTCAGATGGGCCGATCTTGAATCTTCCCTTAAAAGGTCATAAGGGGGGAGGTTACCTCCACTTTCCATGCTGTGACTGCCCAGACGCTGCAGCAGAATGCCGTGTCCGGGTGGACGCGCAGGTGGAGCTTCAGGCTCGCCATGTGCTCCAGGCGCTTCCCGCACAGGCCGCAGTCTCTCAGGTGTGTCAAAGCATGCGTGACCAGGTGACTGATCCTCTTGAAGATCTTGCCACAAACCTTATAGCTCAACGCCGGCTTAGTCTGGCGTGACTGATCGGCGGAGCACGACACCTTCCCGCCCAAAGAACTCTGTCCTTGAGCTTCTTCCATCTCCCTCAATCTCCAAAGTCCTGCCGCCTCTCGCCCATCTCCGCTGTCTTCCGTGTTCGATGACTCGCCGGCCGATGACTTAGCGACAGCCGGTCACTCGCTGCTTCTGAGCCGCCGGCTGGATCTAAGTTGCTCGTTGGGTCAGAAACTCTGCAGTCAGAAACTCTACTGGATCTAAGTTGCTCGTTGGTTCAGAAAAGCCGCACTCCTCGCCGCTGACTTCGGTTTTGAACCACACGGCGGGGAAGACGGCGTCTGTTTCACCCGTTTGGTCCAGCGGGATGCTCCGGATTGAGTTATAAGGGCAGGGTTTTATCCAAGAGGACGTCTCCACAGGGTCTGACGGGACTCAGAAGACATGAAGAGTAGAGGTTTTCTCAAGGCTGGGTGCTGAATTTGTTAAAGTAGAAAGAGAACTACTAAATGTTGAAATTTGGACCCCAAAAAAAAACAAGTTCTAGACGGGTTGACAACAGGAGGGTTAATCAATGCAACACTCAAAAAAATGGAAAAAAATCCTTTGTTGTCTGAGGACATAAAGAGTAGAGGTTTTCTCAGGGCTGAGCGTTGAATTTGTTAACGTATTGATTAACCCTTGTGTTGTTTGACCCGTTTACAAAAAACATTCTATATCTGAACGATAAAAAAAAGGGAAAAATGTTGGTAAAAGCTGCAAAAATGCCTTAAAAATTACGAAAAAGTGAAACTTTGTGAAAATGAATATTTGAACTAAATAAAATGCTTTGTTAATTTTATAATATTTTTTCCACTTTTTTGTGTTTAAAAAATGTATTTTCAACTTGTCCAGCTGGTACCGGCCCACGGTACAGAACAGCCCCATGATGTTGTCCACCACCGCCGCCAGCCGCTCGTTAACGAACCCCAGCCGAACCCCTCCCTTGCTTCGGGGAGGAACCTCCGCAGCTCGGGGACAGTTTCGCTGGACTTTCCTGGCTCTCTCGGTACGGAAACGAGGCATTTTATCCTCCAAAAAACACACAAAAACGCCCAGTTAATATCGGTAAACGTGCTAAAGACTGACACATAACACCCTGAAATGAGACGTTCAAATGCTCCTAAATTAACGTTTTTGTGTGAAACGGACTATTGAGTCGGAAAAAATTAAACAACATGTCAGGTCCGACCGACTTCTTTACCGAGGGTAAAGACGTCGTACAGAAACAAAGTCTGGTCATCATTGGTTCCGGAGAACAGAATGCAATTTAAATATTTCCTTTTTGTCTCATTTGTCATTTTTTTCTGGAAACTAAATGCAAATATTTCCAGAGTTTGAACTGCAGATCACTCATTTCATTTTTATCTATGTTCATGATTCATTATTGAAATATTCCCACCATGAGTTTTGTTCCAAAGGTTTATCATTATAGACATTGTTGTGACAGTTTGAGATGAAGGAGGACCCAAATGCAGAGTAGGGTAGTGCTGAACTGCCTTTAATTAACACAAAACAGAGCAACAAAGTCCAAGCTAAACGACACAAATACAGGGAGCAGGGGAAAACCAAAAGCCGGAGCACAAGGGTTGGAAAACGCACAGGAAAAATCCAAGGGAATAATTGGGAATACAGGGAAGCGAAAAACTCACGGAGGAAAAAACTCCAACAGGAAAAACGGTAGGAACACAGGCACGACGACAGGACAGAACAACGACAGGAACACAGGCTTCACACGGGCAAGACAAAGGATCTGACAAGAGACAAGGGAAGGTAACGAGGTAACGAGAGACAGGTGACAAGAGGGCAGGGAATCAGGTGGAAAACATCAGGTAATCACAGCGATTGAGACCATGAACTCATTATGAAAATGTTTATTGAGGTAATAAATCAAGTGAGAAGTGTGTCACTGTCTCATAGAATTCTACAGGAATAGACTTCTCTCTGGAGCCAGTGCAGTCGCCCCCTGCTGTCTCTATGCCCTGGTAACAGACTGACAGGCTGACGGGCTGCAGGTTGTCGGACAAGGCAACTTTAGTTCTACAGCACATTTGAACAACAATTCAAAATGCTTTAGAGATCAATGCAAATACAATAACACAAGTTACAGTTCAGTACAAGATGTAAACTATAGGTTGTAGGGACGGGTTTGGGAGGGGTTTTATTTTGTGTGAAGTGTAACATTTTCTGAGCCTTGATGCCTGCCGAACTTAAACCGTCTACGCCATGTGAAGTTGGAAAGTTCCGTCTGAACTTGATTCATTGTGGAGCAACTATGCTAAAACCAGAGCTGATTGGACCACTCAAATTGTCAGGGCGGTCTTTCTACGACAATGATCAATGATGATCAACAGTAGTGTTGTGGGAGAGTGGCAACAGGTGTGGTAGTGCAACTCTGATGATGACAACTCCCTTGTAGTCAACCAGGACACAGAATAGATGTAAAACCAGGACCGGAGTCCAGGAACAGCAGAGGTCAGGTCACAGGCCAAGAAGAGGGGTTCTGGTCCGAGCTGTGACCCCCAGACACAGAATGATGATGTCCTACATGTCTTTAACCCGCTTGTTGTCCTCGGGTCAAATTTGACCCGTTTACAAAAACTTTCTACATCAGAACTATGACGAAAAAATGTTGGAAAAAGCTTCAACAACACAAGTAAAGAAATGCAGGAACAAAATGGACAAATACAAAAATTGGAAAAAAATTGGAAAGAAGTGGAAACAATACGTTGGGAAAATGACAAAAAAACATATCTACAAAACTCCAAAAAACGTTGACAAAAGTGTAGAAATCTTTTTTTGGGGTTGGAATTTCAACCCGAAAAAACTCAAAGAGAGAACAAGATAAAGGGTCAAATCGTTGAAAAAAAAAGGAAAAATGTTGGAAAAAGTTAAAACAAAACAGGAAAAAAATGGACAAAATTTGAAAGAAGTGGAAAAAATACATTTGAAAAATTTAAAAAAAAAACTTGTTAAAAGGCAAAAACATTACAAAAAATGCCAAAACGTTGAAAAAAGTGTAGAAAAAAAAACTAATTGACACAAGTTTAAAAAAAAGTGACTAAAAAACTGTTAAAGGTGAAAAAAACTTGTTCAAAAAGACAAAAATATAATTTAAAAAAAGTCAAATATAAATGTGAAGAAATTAACACATTTTAGAAATGTCGACGAAAAAGCTAAAACAAACAAGGAAAAAAATTGAAAAGTGACAATAAATTGGAAAAGATTTCAAAAAATTGGAAAGAACTGAAAAGATTTTTTTGAAAAAGTGACAACAAAAATTGTTAAAAGACAAAAACATAATTACAGAAACTCGAAAAACGTTGAAAAAGTAAAAGAAGAAAAAATTAACACAAGTTTGAAAACAAGTGACTAAAAAACTGAGTTGAGGATGACGAAAACACAAAAAAGTCAAATGTGTAAAATTAAAAGTTTTTTAAATTTCAACCCAGATAAACGCAAAATCGACGGTAAGACAACACAATGGGTAAAACACCAGATTACATTACATAACTTTTTAAAAAATGACGCACATTCTGTTATATTGTGGACAATAATTACAGATTTGGACAATTATTCTTATTTCAGACTGCAACTAGTGTCACGAGCACCACGCACGAGTATGACCAGTCACGGCGTCTCATGACATCACGGTGGTGGGGGGGGGGGGCCAACGTCCCGTTCATATCAGGTCCTCCTCTACTGCCGAGGTCTTTAAGTCTCGTCTTAAAACAGGTTTTTATTCTTCGGCGTAGGATTTAGTTTAGGGACATTTGTATAGAAGTGTGTTGTTTGTCTTCCTGTGTTTTTATGACATAATATAACTTTAGTCCAGCACGTTGTTCAGCCTAGGTCGGTTTTAAATGAGCTCTAGAAATAAAATGACTTGACACAGAGCTGCGGTGCAGACGGAGCAAACTACGTCACCTCTGCAGCTTCAGGTTTAACGTCCCACTTCCTGTGAGACAGACGTCCTCTATGCCCTGCAGACAGACTGACAGGCTGCAGGTTGGAGGGCAAGGCAACTTTATTTCTAGAACACATTTCAGCAACAAGACAATTCAAAAAGCTTCACATCAAACATTAAAGAGCAATTAAAGACTTTCATGAAAGGAAAACAGGCTCAAATAACAAGAAGATACAAACACAATAGTTAGGTTAAGGTTACAGCGCAGCGTTAAAATAATAATAATAATGATTTAATTGGTTGTGGGGACGGGTCTGGGAGGGAGATGGAGGTGGGGGGGGGGGTATTTCTAAGGAACAACTTCTAACTAACTGACTCCAAACGTTATAATCAACTACATAAACCAAGGTAGAGACCAGCTGCTGATCCATGTAGTTCTTATCTTTTATTGTAATAATCCTGTAGGACTACAGAGTCAGGACACATGACTTCTAACCAGATTGGGCTCTATGAAGGGAGAGGAACAAGATCTCTGGAATCCAGGTTACTTAGCAACACAGAATAAACAGCTGAGCCCATGTTAGAGAATTGGTCTGATTTAACAAAGCTGATACCAACACTACCCCCCCGTCATCAAAGAGTTCAGATCATCTTTTTCTCACAGATCCAGGTCTTGGTATGATAATGACTCTGTTTCCATTTCCCTTGATCGCAGCATGCAGCATAGGAACCATGGCCATACTGAGGCGGTCCTGGTCCCCAGAACCTGTCAGACAAATAAAATGTTCTTTAATCAAACAGCTGAAACTGCTGACTGTTGTTCATTTGAAATAAACTGATTAATTTCACTTTAAATATTTATATTATCTGTTAATAATCACATTATTTCAATAACTCGTTTAAGATTAAGCTTTGAAATCAATGTAACCTGAAACAGCTGCTAATGAAAGAATTAAACCTCTCTTTCTGTCTACTATTCTACTAGTAAGCTTCTTCCAATAAACAGTGACTTTGATGGAATTGTGATGAAAACCAAAAACCTTAAAAATGTCTCACGTTTCTCTCAGCGGTGATCCGTCCACCCATTCCCATCCTTCTGGTCTCCATGTCCCTTCTCCTTGTCCCCATCCATACCGTAGACCAATCCAGGACTGTCCTCCGTTACTCAGCTCAGAGACAAACTTCTAGAAGTGGACGAGAGACAACAATCATTTCTCTGTTCCCAGTTCAGCATTTCTGTTGTAGTAAAGTCATCTTGTGACTTCATCAGCCCCAACAAACACAAGAGGGATCCTCGGTCCCCCCCACACTGAGGACTGGACCCAACAGCAGGACAGGAACCACACATTAGTAACGGAGGAAAGAGAAGAAAGACATTTAGAATCAGCAGAGAAACAGAGAACATGAGGAAGTTCACCGTTAGAGATCAACACAGCAACATTAACACTAACATTTTACTTTCTCTTCATATTTACATATTTCCATTAAATGTCTTTTTCTCTGAGATCACTCACTCAGAAACAAACACACTCACCTGTTCCTCTTCGTTGTCAATGACGACCAGATCTGCTCCTCTCTGCTGACAGTCAGCTCTGCTGTTATCCCCCAATTCTTCTTCTCTTTAGATTTAAAGTAACAACTGCGTCCAGATCTCGTCCATCCATCAGGACAGATTTTAAGAACTTTTAAAGACAGATTTCACATCATTCAGTGTCAAAGTGATAAGACTTGGAGTTGAAACAGTTATAATACGTAACTACACAATCAAGGTCTATGATGTTAATGTGTATAATACAGGAGTTTACTGGTTTTTAACTTTCTACCTTCAGTTCTGTCCTTCAGCTGCTTTACTTCATCCTGTAACTGAGTGTAGTTGTTGCTCAGTTGGTCGTATCTGGTCTGCAGCAAAGTGACTGAAATATAAGATAAGGTGAGCCGTTATTTAGGACAGAAATAACAACAGTTACATAAAGAAAGGTAAACAATAATGTATATAAGAATTTTAAACTGTTAAAGAGCAAATAAACTAAACAAATATCCGTTATAAACCACAACAAGATAAGAACCAGACCAACAACACCAAATCATTCTGCTTTAAACTAAAGACTGAGTTAAGTTATATATCCTGTGCATAATGAAATATCACTCATTATTTCACCCTGGGAGGTAGTTATTTGGTGTGTCTGTCCTTTAACCTGCCGTATATGTTGAGGTGTTGTAAATAGTAAATAGAGGATCACTGACTTCTTAACTGAAGCATCAAGTGGGAACCAGAACCAGAACCTCTGTTTTAGCGCCTGTCTCTTTAAGAGCCCTCCTGTCAAAGATGACTCTGTTTTTAATGTTGGTTTTGAACGGTATGCCCCCCCCCCCCACTGACCTGGAGAGCATTTTAAACAGTAACGTTACTACAGCATGTCGGAGGAACACAGCGTCTTTTTTTCATTTTATTAGTAATGCAGCGTCTCTTTTTCATTTTATTAGTAATACAGCGTCTCTTTTTCATTTTATTAGTAATACAGCGTCTCTTTTTCATTTTATTAGTAATACAGCGTCTCTTTTTCATTTTATGTGTAAGACAGCGTCTCCTTTTCATTTTATTTGTAAGACAGCGTCTCCTTTTCATGTTATGTGTAAGACAGCGTCTCTTTTCATGTTATGTGTAAGACAGCGTCTCTTTTCATGTTATGTGTAAGACAGCGTCTCTTTTCATGTTATGTGTAAGACAGCGTCTCCTACAGCGGCCAGCGGGGCGTCAGAGGGACCGCAGCGTTCGCTAACGTTAGCTTCTTGTCTTATCTGGGGTCTGAGAAACAGAAAACTCAAAGTCAGTGTGTCCAACGCTGTTTTCTGATAATCTGTAGCTGTCATATTTCATGGGACCAGCATGAGTTTGGTTTTCATGTTTTAGTTTTTCAGCCTCAGAGGGAGAGAGCGGCTGACTGCTGGCCTGAGATCAGTAGAGTAGACGGCTGTGCAGAGACGTGTAGAATTACGACTTTATGACATTTCATAAACAGCTGATTGACCGCTGCTACATGCATATAGCAGAAACCCTGCATGTGCACGTGTGGTGCTGATGTTGGACGATGTAAATCATGTGGCACACGAGGGAATTTGAAATAAAATCAGCTGATGTCAGTCTGACCAGCAGGCTGATGATGTGAAAATCGGCAAATTAAGGTCATCAGCTGGTCAATTCGTGCATCTCTACAATCAAGGTCTATGATGTTAATGTGTATAATACAGGAGTTTACTGGTTTTTAACTTTTTACCTTCAGTTCTGTCTTCAGCTGATTTACTTCATCCTGTAGCTGAGTGTAGTTGTTGCTCAGTTGGTCGTATCTGGTCTGCAGCAAAGTGGCTGAAAGATGAATATGAAAACCATAACAAAGTTAAAAAGACCAACAACACCAAATCATTCTGCTTCAAACTAAAGACAAATATTCAGGACATAAAACCAAAGTCTTTGTTTTGTTGAAAATGAGCCAAAGCTTGTATGAGGTGTCATTAGTCTGACTTTCCCAAACTGAACATGTCTTTAGTCCAAGTGTCTCTCTTTATGTGTCCACTGACAGGGTTTCCTTGCTGAGTGGTATAAAGGAAACGATCCCTTCCTAACCCGATCCCAATGCAAGACATACGGGGGTCTTCATTCTGTGTTAACATTCAGCTGAAACTTTATCAACACAACCCTTGACTAGCAGGACGTTTCCTTTATACCACTCAGCAAGGAAACCCTGTCAGTGGACACATGAAGAGAGACACTTGGACTAAAGACATGTTCAGTTTTTGGAAAGTCAGACTAATGACACCTCATACAAGCTTTTTATTTTAGAGAGAGAGAGAGAGAGAGAGAGAGAGAGAGAGAGAGAGAGAAAGAGAGAGAGAGAGGAAGCAGACGTGTGACTGGAGAGCTCAGTGTGTGTGTGAGAGAGAGAGAGTGAGAGAGCTCAGTGTGTGTGTGAGAGAGAGAGAGTGAGAGAGCTCAGTGTGTGTGTGAGAGAGAGAGAGTGAGAGAGCTCAGTGTGTGTGTGTGTGTGTGTGAGTGAGTGAGTTAGCGAGAGAGAGTGTTTGTGAGAGAGAGAGAGAGAGAGAGAGAGGAGAGAGAGAGAGAGAGAGAGAGAGTGTGTGTGTGTGTGTTTCTGAAAGCCAAGTTCCTGTTTTAGTGCCTGTCTCTTTAAGACCCCTCCTGTAAAAGCCCAGTCTGCTCTGATTGGCTCATTTAAAAAATATGGCGCCACTATGCAGACGGTGGTTGTGAAGCCGTGGGCGGAGATCCTCAGAAAGGGGAAGTATATTCTAATGAGCCTGACTGGGACAGAGGAGGAGGAGTCAATGTGAATAGCTTGTTGAATAGTCTTATTTCCCAGTTGGTGGGTTGGTAGCACTCCAGATGCCCAAATGTAGATAAGAACTGGAAAGTATGTTTTTATGGCATGTCTCCTTTAAGATATGACAGTTTGTATTAAAACATAAATACTCACAGCGAATGAAGAGTGCAGCCAATATCAGAAGATAAAACCCTCCCAGAGTCACTGCAGCAGCTTTGAGACGCCTTCTGTTGTTGGCTGCAGGCTTGTTTTGAGTGTGTGGTCCTACGGAGATAAAACACATCCACAACAGGATTTATTATGTTTGTTTGAAGAAATATTATTCAGTATGTAATTGTTCTAAAGCCACATGTAAACTAAGATGAACTTCCTCTTTACACCAATCATCATTTCAGACTTACCGGCTCTTTGTGGCCCGAGATCAGCGTGATGCTCTTCCTCCTCTAAGATCTCCACCTGACTCTCCTCTTCCTCTCCGCTGGTCTCTTGGACGTTTCTGTTATATCTCACATTCAGGCTCAAACGTGGAGCAGCGACAGCGTCTGCAGACATCTTGACCAACTGAAAAACTGAACTGAGCGTATTCTCCGTCTCACTGTCTGTCTTTAAGTTGCTCACGCCTTTAACACGGGAAGTGGCTGCAGCACGAACCAATGAGACAGATGCACGTCCTAATACATGTGTTACTGTTACACAAAAAGCCCCTTTTTACATGATATATCAATCAAATATGTATATCATGTTTAGGCATCCAGTTGTTTGGGAATTGGAATTATTAATCCCTTCAGATAAACTTTATAAAAGTTTCTTAAAGTAAAGTTTCTCTGTAAAAATGAGGAAATAATCTTATCTGTGCAGAGCAGCATTCACACCTCGCAGAAACAGGAAGTGTTGCTGGCCTCACCACTCATCTTAGAGGAAGGTTTAGGTTTGAATTTTAATGTTTGAGTGAAACAAACAACACAATTGACGGACCATCTTCTTTACTGACACACAACCAGGGTCTGTGATATTTACCTGAAGTTCAGCTGGAAGGAATATATAATAAGCTCTGCTACATGCACAGCTAGTAACACACAGAGAGCAGATCAGAGATGCAGAACAGAGGAGAGGAGCACAGGAAGAAGATGAAGGGAGGAGGGATCACTGTTGCAAGTCTTCCATGTGTAATAGTTTATGCTTGTGTGTGTGTGTGTGTGTGTGTGTGTGTGTGTGTGTGTGTGTGGTGTGTGTGTGTGGTGTGTGTGTGTGTGTTTGTTTGTGTGTTAATGGCTAGTCATCTGAACTGTTGTGTTGTTGTAACTGAACCTACAGTTATTTCTCTTTTGGTCAGTTCCAGCTTCAGGTGCATTACCACCACCATCTGGACTGGAGTAGTCCTGACTCTCATCTGCATGTAGCTCTGGAGAACTGACTGAATCAGATCAGTGACGTGGCTAACAGAGACTCATAAACAGGATGTGGCAAAGTGGATTAATCCAGAAATTAGACTCTAGAAATGATGAGTGTTAATGAGACCTGGGTTAAAGGAGCTCTAAGTGATGTTGGTGATGACGGCACAACTTGTTGACGTTAGACGTATATAGCTCGCCCCTCCCTCCTCCTCATCCCTCCCCCTCCCTTCTGTGTTTCTGCACACTGATACCCCCCCCCCCCAATCCTTCTAGTCGGTTATTAGCTGAAACGTTGGAGCTCTGTTTGTCTATGCTTTGTGGTGCAGGTTGGCACAGTTTGTTTTTGTTGCCGTTTGTAGACCCTGGGCTGTCTACACAGACCGCGTTTTTTTACAGTGTTTTCTGGGGACAGGCAGCTAGCAGATAGTGAGGAGATGTTTGCAACTTTAAGGGAAATAATTTTATTACAGAAAAGCCAAATGCGGACATTTGGTCAGATGCATTTGTCGTTGTTAATGACGCTAAAGGTCTCCTTACGTCTCCTTTACCGTCACATAACACGCGTTTGGTTGTCTTTTTTAGTGTCACATAACAGGTCCTTTTGCATCATACTTCACACACTGGGTAGGGACTATTGGCGTCCCCTTTGACACGCGGACACATGCGGAACACAATCTTCTTGGTTAAAAGCCTGTGTTTGACCCATCTGGGCCCCCCCCCCACCCCCCGACCAACCTCCGTACGAGGAATTTCCCCTCTTACATACTCCTCACTAAACCTCGTCTAGATGCTGCTCTCCCCGGTACGTTCTACACACACCAAAGGGCGCCTTTTACATCTGTTCAGACGCTGGCAACCACTGTCCAAACATCTTACGTATTTTACACGTTTGGAGTGAGAACGAGTTTGCCAAACCAAGTCTTCTCCTCTTTATCTTTAATGTAAAAACTGCGCAGCGTGAAGCTCGGGCCGCAGACGCTGCAGCAGAACGCCGTGTCCAGGTGGACGCGCAGGCTCGCCGTGTCCTCCAAGCGTTTCCCGCACAGGCCGCAGTCAGGTGCACCGAATCGTGCGTGGCCAGGTGACTGATCCTCTTGAAGGACTCGCAGCAAACTTTGCAGCTAAACACCGGCTGAGTCTGGCGTGACGGATCAGCGGAGCACGGCGCCTTCCCGGCCGAAGAACTCTGTCCCTGAGCTTCTTCCGTCTCCTCCGGTCTCCAAAGTCCCGCCGCCCGTCTCCACTGTCTTCCATGTTAGTCCCTCATTGGGTCAGAAACTCTGCAGTCCTCAACGCCGACTTCTTTTTTGATCCGAGTGGAGAAGATGGCATTAAAAAGTTAAGGAGGGAAGGATAGAAGGATGGAAAGTAGAGGAAAGGAAGAAAAGGAAGAATGAAAAAGGGAAAGAAGAAAAGAAGGTGTTGGAAAGAAAGAGAGAACAACTAAATGTTGAAATCTGGACCCAGAAAATACAAAGTTGAAGACAACACAAAGGTTAAAAACACCAAATTACATGACATAATTTTTTCAGATTCAACGCCAATTCTTTTACATTTGGACATTTATTCATATTAATATGCGTCCACCCCCGGCCTGCCTATGGTCTCCCAGTTGCTAGAAATGGTGATAGGTGTAAACCGAGCCCTGGGTATCTTTGAGAAAATGAAAGCTCAGATGGGCCGATCTTGAATCTTCCCTTAAAAGGTCATAAGGGGGGAGGTTACCTCCACTTTCCATGCTGTGACTGCCCAGACGCTGCAGCAGAATGCCGTGTCCGGGTGGACGCGCAGGTGGAGCTTCAGGCTCGCCATGTGCTCCAGGCGCTTCCCGCACAGGCCGCAGTCTCTCAGGTGTGTCAAAGCATGCGTGACCAGGTGACTGATCCTCTTGAAGATCTTGCCACAAACCTTATAGCTCAACGCCGGCTTAGTCTGGCGTGACTGATCGGCGGAGCACGACACCTTCCCGCCCAAAGAACTCTGTCCTTGAGCTTCTTCCATCTCCCTCAATCTCCAAAGTCCTGCCGCCTCTCGCCCATCTCCGCTGTCTTCCGTGTTCGATGACTCGCCGGCCGATGACTTAGCGACAGCCGTCACTCGCTGCTTCTGAGCCGCCGGCTGGATCTAAGTTGCTCGTTGGGTCAGAAACTCTGCAGTCAGAAACTCTACTGGATCTAAGTTGCTCGTTGGTTCAGAAAAGCCGCACTCCTCGCCGCTGACTTCGGTTTTGAACCACACGGCGGGGAAGACGGCGTCTGTTTCACCCGTTTGGTCCAGCGGGATGCTCCGGATTGAGTTATAAGGGCAGGGTTTTATCCAAGAGGACGTCTCCACAGGGTCTGACGGGACTCAGAAGACATGAAGAGTAGAGGTTTTCTCAAGGCTGGGTGCTGAATTTGTTAAAGTAGAAAGAGAACTACTAAATGTTGAAATTTGGACCCCAAAAAAAAACAAGTTCTAGACGGGTTGACAACAGGAGGGTTAATCAATGCAACACTCAAAAAAATGGAAAAAAATCCTTTGTTGTCTGAGGACATAAAGAGTAGAGGTTTTCTCAGGGCTGAGCGTTGAATTTGTTAACGTATTGATTAACCCTTGTGTTGTTTGACCCGTTTACAAAAAACATTCTATATCTGAACGATAAAAAAAAGGGAAAAATGTTGGTAAAAGCTGCAAAAATGCCTTAAAAAATTACGAAAAAGTGAAACTTTGTGAAAATGAATATTTGAACTAAATAAAATGCTTTGTTAATTTTATAATATTTTTTCCACTTTTTTGTGTTTAAAAAAATGTATTTTCAACTTGTCCAGCTGGTACCGGCCCACGGTACAGAACAGCCCCATGATGTTGTCCACCACCGCCGCCAGCCGCTCGTTAACGAACCCCAGCCGAACCCCTCCCTTGCTTCGGGGAGGAACCTCCGCAGCTCGGGGGACAGTTTCGCTGGACTTTCCTGGCTCTCTCGGTACGGAAACGAGGCATTTTATCCTCCAAAAAACACACAAAAACGCCCAGTTAATATCGGTAAACGTGCTAAAGACTGACACATAAACACCTGAAATGAGACGTTCAAATGCTCCTAAATTAACGTTTTTGTGTGAAACGGACTATTGAGTCAGAAAAAATTAAACAACATGTCAGGTCCGACCGACGTCTTTACCGAGGGTAAAGACGTCGTACAGAAACAAAGTCTGGTCATCATTGGTTCCGGAGAACAGAATGCAATTTAAATATTTCCTTTTTCGTCTCATTTGTCTTTTTTTTCTGGAAACTAAATGCAAATATTTCCAGAGTTTGAACTGCAGATCACTCATTTCATTTTTATCTATGTTCATGATTTATTATTGAAATATTCCCACCATGAGTTTTGTTCCAAAGGTTTATCATTATAGACATTGTTGTGACAGTTTGAGATGAAGGAGGACCCAAATGCAGAGTAGGGTAGTGCTGAACTGCCTTTAATTAACACAAAACAGAGCAACAAAGTCCAAGCTAAACGACAACAAATACAGGGAGCAGGGGAAAACCAAAAGCCGGAGCACAAGGGTTGGAAAACGCACAGGGAAAAATCCAAAGGGAATAATTTGGAATACAGGGAAGCGAAAAACTCACGGAGGAAAAAACTCCAACAGGAAAAACGGTAGGAAACACAGGGCACGACGACAGGACGGAACAACGACAGGACAGAACAACGACAGGAACACAGGCTTCACACGGACAAGACAAAAGGATCTGACAAGAGACAAGGGAAGGTAACGAGGTAACGAGAGACAGGTGACAAGAGGGCAGGGAATCAGGTGGAAAACATCAGGTAATCACAGCGATTGAGACCATGAACTCATTATGAAAATGTTTATTGAGGTAATAAATCAAGTGAGAAGTGTGTCACTGTCTCATAGAATTCTACAGGAATAGACTTCTCTCTGGAGCCAGTGCAGTCGCCCCCTGCTGTCTCTATGCCCTGGTAACAGACTGACAGGCTGACGGGCTGCAGGTTGTCGGACAAGGCAACTTTAGTTCTACAGCACATTTGAACAACAATTCAAAATGCTTTAGAGATCAATGCAAATACAATAACACAAGTTACAGTTCAGTACAAGATGTAAACTATAGGTTGTAGGGACGGGTTTGGGAGGGGTTTTATTTTGTGTGAAGTGTAACATTTTCTGAGCCTTGATGCCTGCCGAACTTAAACCCGTCTACGCCATGTGAAGTTGGAAAGTTCCGTCTGAACTTGATTCATTGTGGAGCAACTATGCTAAAACCAGAGCTGATTGGACCACTCAAATTGTCAGGGCGGTCTTTCTACGACAATGATCAATGATGATCAACAGTAGTGTTGTGGGAGAGTGGCAACAGGTGTGGTAGTGCAAGCTCTGATGATGACAACTCCCTTGTAGTCAACCAGGACACAGAATAGATGTAAAACCAGGACCGGAGTCCAGGAACAGCAGAGGTCAGGTCACAGGCCAAGAAGAGGGGGTTCTGGTCCGAGCTGTGACCCCCAGACACAGAATGATGATGTCCTACATGTCTTTAACCCGCTTGTTGTCCTCGGGTCAAATTTGACCCGTTTACAAAAACTTTCTACATCAGAACTATGACGAAAAAATGTTGGAAAAAGCTTCAACAACACAAGTAAAGAAATGCAGGAACAAAATGGACAAATACAAAAAATTGGAAAAAAATTGGAAAGAAGTGGAAACAATACGTTGGGAAAAATGACAAAAAAACATATCTACAAAAACTCCAAAAAACGTTGACAAAAGTGTAGAAATCTTTTTTTGGGGTTGGAATTTCAACCCGAAAAAACTCAAAGAGAGAACAAGATAAAGGGTCAAATCGTTGAAAAAAAAAAGGAAAAATGTTGGAAAAAGTTAAAACAAAACAAGGAAAAAAATGGACAAAAATTTGAAAGAAGTGGAAAAAATACATTTGAAAAATTTAAAAAAAAAAACTTGTTAAAAGGCAAAAACATTACAAAAAATGCCAAAACGTTGAAAAAAAGTGTAGAAAAAAAAACTAATTGACACAAGTTTAAAAAAAAAGTGACTAAAAAACTGTTAAAGGTGAAAAAAACTTGTTCAAAAAGACAAAAATATAATTTAAAAAAAGTCAAATATAAATGTGAAGAAATTAACACATTTTAGAAATGTCGACGAAAAAGCTAAAACAAAACAAGGAAAAAAATTGAAAAAGTGACAATAAATTGGAAAAGATTTCAAAAAATTGGAAAGAACTGAAAAGATTTTTTTGAAAAAGTGACAACAAAAAATTGTTAAAAGACAAAAACATAATTACAGAAACTCGAAAAACGTTGAAAAAAGTAAAAAGAAGAAAAAAATTAACACAAGTTTGAAAACAAGTGACTAAAAAACTGAGTTGAGGATGACGAAAACACAAAAAAGTCAAATGTGTAAAATTAAAAGTTTTTTTAAATTTCAACCCAGATAAACGCAAAATCGACGGGAAGTCAACACAATGGGTCAAAACACCAGATTACATTACATAACATTTTTAAAAATTCGACACCAATTCTGTTATATTGTGGACAATAATTACAGATTTGGACAATTATTCTTATTTCAGACTGCAACTAGTGTCACGAGCACCACGCACGAGTATGACCAGTCACGGCGTCTCATGACATCACGGGTGTGGGGGGGGGGGGGTCGGGCCTTCTCCGTGGTGGTCCCGAGACTCTGGAACCAACGTCCCGTTCATATCAGGTCCTCCTCTACTGCCGAGGTCTTTAAGTCTCGTCTTAAAACAGGTTTTTATTCTTCGGCGTAGGATTTAGTTTAGGGACATTTGTATAGAAGTGTGTTGTTTGTCTTCCTGTGTTTTTATGACATAATATAACTTTAGTCCAGCACGTTGTTCAGCCTAGGTCGGTTTTAAATGAGCTCTAGAAATAAAAGGACTTGACACAGAGCTGCGGTGCAGACGGAGCAAACTACGTCACCTCTGCAGCTTCAGGTTTAACGTCCCACTTCCTGTGAGACAGACGTCCTCTATGCCCTGCAGACAGACTGACAGGCTGCAGGTTGGAGGGCAAGGCAACTTTATTTCTAGAACACATTTCAGCAACAAGACAATTCAAAAAGCTTCACATCAAACATTAAAGAGCAATTAAAGACTTTCATGAAAGGAAAACAGGCTCAAATAACAAAAAGATACAAACACAATAGTTAGGTTAAGGTTACAGCGCAGCGTTAAAATAATAATAATAATAATAATAATAATGATGATTTAATTGGTTGTGGGGACGGGTCTGGGAGGGAGATGGAGGTGGGGGGGGGGGGTATTTCTAAGGAACAACTTCTAACTAACTGACTCCAAACGTTATAATCAACTACATAAACCAAGGTAGAGACCAGCTGCTGATCCATGTAGTTCTTATCTTTTATTGTAATAATCCTGTAGGACTACAGAGTCAGGACACATGACTTCTAACCAGATTGGGCTCTATGAAGGGAGAGGAACAAGATCTCTGGAATCCAGGTTACTTAGCAACACAGAATAAACAGCTGAGCCCATGTTAGAGAATTGGTCTGATTTAACAAAGCTGATCCCAACACTACCCCCCCCCCCCCCCTCCCCGTCATCAAAGAGTTCAGATCATCTTTTTCTCACAGATCCAGGTCTTAGTATCATAATAATCTTTACTCTGTTTCCATTTCCCTTGATCGCAGCATGCAGCATAGTAACCATGGCCAGACTGAGGTAGTCCTGGTCCCCAGAACCTGTCAGACAAATAAAATGTTCTTTTATCAAACAGCTGAAACTGCTGATTGTTGTTCATTTGAAATAAACTGTTTAATTTCACTTTAAATATTTATATTATCTGTTAATAATCACATTATTTCAATAACTTGTTTAAGATTAAGCTTTGAAATCAATGTAACCTGAAACAGCTGCTAATGAAAGAATTAAACCTCTCTGTCTCCTGGGAAATTCTACTAGTAAGCTTCTTCCAATAAACAGTCACTTTGATGGAATTGTGATGAAAACCAAAAACCTTTAAAATGTCTCACGTTTCTGTCAGCGGTGATCCGTCCACCCATTTCCATCCTTCTTGTCTCCATGTCCCTTCTACTTGTCTCCATTCTAACCGTAGACCAATCCAGGACTGTCCTCCGTTACTCAGCTCAGAGACAAACTTCTAGAAGTGGACGAGAGACAACAATCATTTCTCTGTTCCCAGTTCAGCATTTCTGTTGTAGTAAAGTCATCTTGTGACTTCATCAGCCCCAACAAACACAAGAGGGATCCTCGGTCCCCCCCACACTGAGGACTGGACCCAACAGCAGGACAGGAACCACACATTAGTAACGGAGGAAAGAGAAGAAAGACATTTAGAATCAGCAGAGAAACAGAGAACATGAGGAAGTTCACCGTTAGAGATCAACACAGCAACATTAACACTAACATTTTACTTTCTCTTCATATTTACATATTTCCATTAAATGTCTTTTTCTCTGAGATCACTCACTCAGAAACAAACACACTCACCTGTTCCTCTTCGTTGTCAATGACAACCAGATCTGCTCCTATCTTCTTACAGTCAGCTAAGCTGTCATGCCAATTCTTCTTCTCTTTAGATTTAAAGTAACACCTGCATCCAGATCTCGTCCATCCATCAGGACAGACTTTAAGAACTTTTAAAGACAGATTTCACATCATTCAGTGTCAAAGTGATAAGACTTGGAGTTGAAACAGTTATAATACGTAACTACACAATCAAGGTCTATGATGTTAATGTGTATAATACAGGAGTTTACTGGTTTTTAACTTTTTACCTTCAGTTCTGTCCTTCAGCTGCTTTACTTCATCCTGTAGTTGAGTGTAGTTGTTGCTCAGTTGGTCGTATCTGGTCTGCAGCAAAGTGGCTGAAAGATGAATATGAAAACCATAAAAAAGTTAAAAAGACCAACAACACCAAATCATTCTGCTTCAAACTAAAGACAAATATTCAGGACATAAAACCAAAGTCTTTGTTTTGTTGAAAATGAGCCAAAGCTTGTATGAGGTGTCATTAGTCTGACTTTCCCAAACTGAATATGTCTTTAGTCCAAGTGTCTCTCTTCATGTGTCCACTGACAGGGTTTCCTTGCTGAGTGGTATAAAGGAAACGTCCTGCTAGTCAAGGGTTGTGTTGATAAAGTTTCAGCTGAATGTTAACACAGAATGAAGACCCCCGTATGTCTTGCATTGGGATCCAGTTAGGAAGGGATCTCTTGTGGAGACGGGTATGGCTGCAGCCTGGAGCCTCCCGTCTCATGCGAGGTGTGTCCAACGGTATATTCAGAGGGTCAAAATACAAAAATCATGAACAATTTTCCAGACAGAGTCACGGGTAAATTCTTGACCACGTTTGTTGAAATCAAATGCTCATGGCATGAGATGGGACGCTCCAGACTGCAGCCATACATTCTTGCTCTTGTTTGTTGAGCTCTCTGTTTTAGAGAGAGAGTGTGTGTGTGTGTGTGTGTGTGTGTGTGTGTGTGTGTGTGTGTGTGTGTGTGTGTGTGTGTAGGTGTGTGTGTGTGTGTGAGTGAATGTGTGAGTGAGTGAGTGTGGAAAGTGGACAGACGAGAGAGAAAGAGGACGCAGACGCGTGGATGCGACTGGAGAGCTCCGTGTTTGTGTGTGTGTGTGTGTGAGAGAGAGAGATAGAGAGAGCTCAGTGTGTGTGTGCGTGTTTGTGTGTGTGTGTGTGTTGTGTGTTGTGTGTGTGTGTGTGTGTGAGATAGCGAGAAAGAGAGATGAGAGAGAAAAGAGAAAAAAAGATAGAGTGAAGTGTGAGCGAGAGAGAGAGAGAGAGAGAAAGCTTATTGTGTGTGTGAGTGAGTGAGAGTGTGTGTTAGTGAGAGAGTGAGAGAGCTCAGTGTGTGTGTTTGTGTGTGTGTGTGTGTGTGTGTGTGTGTGTGTGGGTGAGAGAGAGAGAGAGAGAGAGAAAGCTTATTGTGTGTTAGTGAGAGAGTGAGAGAGCTCAGGTGTGTGTTTGTGTGTGTGTGTGTGTGTGTGGTGTGTGTGTGTGTTTGTGTGTGTGTGTGTGTGTGTGTGTGTTTTGGTGTGTGTGTGTGTGTGTGTGTGTGTGTGTATGTGTGTGTGTGTGTGTGTGTGTGTGTGGTGTGTGTGTGTGTATGTGTGAGTGTGTGTGTGTGTGTGTGTGTGTGTGTGTGTGTGTTTGTGTGTGTGTGTGTATGTGTGTGTGTGTAGGTGTGTGTGTGTGTGTGTCTGAAAGGCAAGTTCCTGTTTTAGTGCCTGTCTCTTTAAGACCCCTCCTGTAAAAGCCCAGTCTGCTCTGATTGGCTCATTTAAAAAATATGGCGCCACTATGCAGACGATGGTTGTGAAGCCGTGGGCGGAGATCCTCAGAAAGGGGAAGTATATTCTAATGAGCCTGACTGGGACAGAGGAGGAGGAGTCAGATGTGAATAGCTTGTTGAATAGTCTTATTTCCCAGTTGGTGGGTTGGTAGCACTCCAGATGAACAGCGTCAAACAGTTATAATCAACGGTAAGTTCACTATCAACGTCTATGATGTAAATGTGTATAATACAGGAGTTTACTGGTTTTTAACTTTTTACCTTCAGTTCTGTTCTTCAGCTGCTTTACTTCCTCCTGTAACTGAGTGTTGTTCTTGCTGAGTTGTTTGTTTTCAGTATGCAGAGAAATGACTGAAATATAAGATAAGGCCTTTATTGATATAGAGATCAAAGAAAATGAATATGAAAACCATAATAGAGTGAGTGACTTTCCCAAACTGAATATGTCTTTAGTCCAAGTGTCTCTCTTCATGTGTCCACTGACAGGGTTTCCTTGCTGAGTGGTATAAAGGAAACGTCCTGCTAGTCAAGGGTGGTGTTGATAAAGTTTCAGCTGAATGTTAACACAGAATGAAGACCCCCGTATGTCTTACATTGGGATCGGGTTAGGAAGGGATCTCTTAACAGGTGATATGGACAGAAGGAATAATTACAGAGACTAATAACTATTGAGCCTGAAGCTGATTAAGTTCTCCGTGGTGTACTGGTTCAGTATCTGTGGCTCAGTAGTTATGAAGTGTATTTTATCTTACAGTATACGGATAAGAGGATGATTCCAGTCATCATCAGGAAGCAGAGCACTGCCAGACAGACTGCTGCAGCCCTGAAAGTCTTCCTTTGGACGGCTGGAGGACGTCTCTCAGTCTCTGGTCCTAAAGAGACAAAGCACACAGAGAGCAAGGTTCATCACAGGGAAACAACAGGAGTCTTTGTTATCAGAGTTCCTATAATCAGTCCCTCCAGGATTTATAGGCCTGGTATTGAGAATGTTGCTGCAAAAGGACGGATTTTGATCGCAAATTCACGTAAAATCAGGATGCTGCACATGTTGGCGTGTTTCATGACGCTAAAGGAGACGACCAAGACCCAAATCTTCTCAGCTGTTGCTGACATATGCTCCTGTCTCTTCATGTGGCTCATGATGTTTGGCACATTGTCTGGGTCAGTTCTTATATCATAAGAAGTTAATAATGTAAATAATGTAAATGCTAAATGCCCTAATACCTGTTGATACTACGACAACACAAAGGTTCTTAACCCTACAGTGTTGCACATATCATGTAAGACTTGATTTCTGTATTTTCTTGCAAAAAAAACTCTCCAGAAAGTGCCATTTAATGGTTTATTTTTCAAAATTTTTTCCCTGGGGGGGCATACCCCCAGACCCCCCTAGGGAGAGCCCCATCCCCCCACACATGTAACAAATCACAATTTAAACCCTGAAGGATAAAGACCCAAAGAAATTGCTTTGAACGCGGCAATTATGGGTTGGCCCCCCCCAAAATCTCACTCCAAGGTTTGGGCAAAAGATGGCAGCCCTGCTAAAGGAGACCACTGTGCGTGTTATATCACGCTAAGGGAGACAACCAAGCGTGTTATATGACGCTAAGGGAGACAACCAAGCGTGTTATATGACGCTAAGGGAGACAACCAAGCGTGTTATATGACGCTAAGGGAGACAACCAAGCGTGTTATATGACGCTAAGGGAGACAACCAAGCGTGTTATATGACGCTAAGGGAGACAACCAAGCGTGTTATATGACGCTAAGGGAGACAACCAAGCGTGTTATATGACGCTAAGGGAGACAACCAAGCGTGTTATTTGACGCTAAAGAACACAACCAAGCGTGTTATATGACGCTAAAGGAGACCACTGTGCGTGTTATATCACGCTAAGGGAGACAACCAAGCGTGTTTTATGACGCTAAAGGAGACAACCAAGCGGGTTATATGACGCTAAGGGAGACAACCAAGCGTGTTATATGACGCTAAGGGAGACAACCAAGCGTGTTAGATGACGCTAAAGAAGACAACCAAGCGTGTTATATGACGCTAAAGGAGACGACCAAGCGTGTTATAAGACGCTAAAGGAGACGACCAAGCGTGTTATATGATGCTAAAGGAGACAACCAAGCGTGTTATATGACGCTAAAGGAGACGACAAAGCGTGTTAAATGACGCTAAAGGAGACAACCAAGCGTGTTATATGACGCTAAGGGAGACGACCAAGCGTGTTATATGACGCTAATGGAGACAACCAAGCGTGTTATATGACGCTAAAGGAGACGACCAAGCGTGTTATATGACGCTAAAGGAGACGACCAAGCGTGTTATATGACGCTAAAGGAGACAACCAAGCGTGTTATATGACGCTAAAGGAGACGACAAAGCGTGTTATATGACGCTAAAGGAGACGACAAAGCGTGTTATATGACGCTAAGGAGACGACCAAGCGTGTTATATGACGCTAATGGAGACAACCAAGCGTGTTATATGACGCTAAAGGAGACGACCAAGCGTGTTATATGACGCTAAAGGAGATGACCAAGCGTGTTATATGACGCTAAAGGAGATGACCAAGCGTGTTATATGACGCTAAAGGAGATGACCAAGCGTGTTATATGACGCTAAAGGAGATGACCAAGCGTGTTATATGACGCTAAAGGAGATGACCAAGCGTGTTATATGACGCTAAAGGAGACAACCAAGCGTGTTATATGACGCTAAAGGAGACGACAAAGCGTGTTATATGACGCTAAAGGAGACGACCAAGCGTGTTATATGACGCTAAAGGAGACGACAAAGCGTGTTATATGACGCTAAAGGAGACGACAAAGCGTGTTATATGACGCTAAAGGAGACCACTGTGCGTGTTATATCACGCTAACGGAGACGACCAAGCGTGTTTTATGACGCTAAGGGAGACAACCAAGCGTGTTATATGACGCTAAGGGAGACAACCAAGCGTGTTATATGACGCTAAGGGAGACAACCAAGCGTGTTAGATGACGCTAAAGAAGACAACCAAGCGTGTTATATGACGCTAAAGGAGACGACCAAGCGTGTTATAAGACGCTAAAGGAGACGACCAAGCGTGTTATAAGACGCTAAAGGAGACGACCAAGCGTGTTATAAGACGCTAAAGAACACAACCAAGCGTGTTATATGACGCTAAAGGAGACAACCAAGCGTGTTATATGACGCTAAAGGAGACGACAAGCGTGTTAAATGACGCTAAAGGAGACAACCAAGCGTGTTATATGACGCTAAGGGAGACGACCAAGCGTGTTATATGACGCTAATGGAGACAACCAAGCGTGTTATATGACGCTAAAGGAGACGACCAAGCGTGTTATATGACGCTAAGGGAGACGACCAAGCGTGTTATATGACGCTAATGGAGACAACCAAGCGTGTTATATGACGCTAAAGGAGACGACCAAGCGTGTTATATGACGCTAAAGGAGACAACCAAGCGTGTTATATGACGCTAAAGGAGACGACCAAGCGTGTTATATGACGCTAAAGGAGACGACCAAAGCGTGTTATATGACGCAAAAGGAGACAACCAAGCGTGTTATATGACGCTAAAGGAGACAACCAAGCGTGTTATATGACGCTAAAGGAGATGACCAAGCGTGTTATATGACGCTAAAGGAGATGACCAAGCGTGTTATATGACGCTAAAGGAGATGACCAAGCGTGTTATATGACGCTAAAGGAGACAACCAAGCGTGTTATATGACGCTAAAGGAGATGACCAAGCGTGTTATATGACGCTAAAGGAGACAACCAAGCGTGTTATATGACGCTAAAGGAGACGACCAAGCGTGTTATATGACGCTAAAGGAGATGACCAAGCGGGTTATATGACGCTAAAGGAGACGACCAAGCGTGTTATATGACGCTAAAGGAGATGACCAAGCGTGTTATATGACGCTAAAGGAGACAACCAAGCGTGTTATATGACGCTAAAGGAGACGACCAAGCGTGTTATATGACGCTAAAGGAGACGACAAAGCGTGTTATATGACGCTAAAGGAGACAACCAAGCGTGTTTATATGACGCTAAAGGAGACGACAAAGCGTGTTATATGACGCTAAAGGAGACGACAAAGCGTGTTATAAGACGCTAAAGGAGACAACCAAGCGTGTTATATGACGCTAAAGGAGACGACAAAGCGTGTTATATGACGCTAAAGGAGACGACAAAGCGTGTTATATGACGCTAAAGGAGAAGACAAAGCGTGTTATATGACGCTAAAGGAGATGACAAAGCGTGTTATAAGACGCTAAAGGAGACAACCAAGCGTGTTATATGACGCTAAAGGAGACGACCAAGCGTGTTATATGACGCTAAAGGAGACGACAAAGCGTGTTATATGACGCTAAAGGAGACAACCAAGCGTGTTATATGACGCTAAAGGAGACTTTTAGTGTCAATAACAAAGACAAAGGCACCTGACCAACAGCGCTGCAACGTGACCCCTGATTCTGGTTTCTGTTGAGTCTGGTGCTCTAAAGTGTGAAAGAGACTTTAAACCAATTATAAAACCTCTTAAACAGTTTATACTCAATAATAAAAAATATAAATAAAACTTATCTGAAATGTTGAGTTGTAATGAGACATATAGGAAGTGACAGTAAAAAACGCCTTATAGTGACTTTCCTCTCTCTCTCTTTTTTAGTCTCTCGCTCTCTCTCTCTCTCTCTCTCTCCTCTCTCTAGTCTCTCTCTCTCTCTAGTGTATCTCTCTAGTCTCTCTCTCTCTCTCTCTCTCTCTCTCTCTCCTCTC
>NW_022603673.1:0-20478 GCF_008692095.1 Etheostoma spectabile
TTCCACATTTTATTCAGAGAGGGAGAACCTCAAAAACTTTCTCCCAAACACAACATAGTACTTGATTACTATTGCTACAAACTGTTCAGCATGGCAGACGTCCCAGATCTGGCTCCTGACTAAATGTGAATAAAGTGATCTTTGCACTGTGAGCTTCGTCCGCCACATATCTCCAAATCTCTTCCAACTTTCTGAGATATCTTGCTAATAAGCAGACAGACAGACAGACACAAAACTCAACAGTCTTCCTACTTCCCGTGTTGAAGATTGAATTGAATTAAAATGAATAAAAATGTATTCTGGAAAACTGCAAACTATTTCTTACTATTCTAGAGTGGACTGGCGTTCTCTTCTCCCTTCCCCCTCCCTCCCAGCTTCAGAAACACAGCTTTCAGTGGCAGTCGTGGGTAGACAGCAGTCCGTATATTGTATATGGACAGATCACAGGCATTGCTAAATAGGAAACAGAAGGCTATTTGGGGTTCACCCCAAAGGTCTGCCGCATCCCGCTGCCACAGCAATGCATTTATTCTAAAATGGCTGCCGTTATTTGTGCATTACTGGCCTACTTTGAGCGATACCATTGTCAGTTTATATGGAGGAGGCGGGAGGGCGGCGAACCATCCGTCATAAGCTCCTAAAAGTCACAGAGTGAGAAATGACAGAGTGTTCCCAGAACATTGTTCAAACCCAAAAGGCCAACCCCCTCCATAACTGCTCTATAAAAAAAAGCGGTGAAGCTGGTAACCCATCTGTCTCTATCTGTGACAGGAATTAGATGGTAAGATAAGCAGCATACAGAGACAGCTGACATTTCAGAAAACTGAGATAATTGTAAAATAAGGGCACTGGAGCCCTCTGCAAAGGCCACTCAGTTAAACTAAGCATTTGTTTATTTGGCTGTATAGAACCTATTTGTTTTCTCTTGAAAAGCTACTGTAAAGCGGATGGAGGTCAGCGTGTGCAGCATGGACAAAATAATGTTTAAAACCCTGGCAGGGAATTAATCTCCAAGGCACAAACAGCTCCGGTATACTTCTAGTAAAGCGAGTCTCTGGTCTACATGTAAAGCTGCTCCAAACACTCAACACTGTGGGGTCCCTGAGCAGATCCTTCAGCAGCTGACTGATAGCTGCTGAAGGATCCCTGTGTAAGAAGAGCGGTACCGCAGGTCATTCATCCCGCCGCTGTCAGACTCTACAACACCTGCACTACCTGATAATGTTTAGTTCTGTTCCTGTTTTTCCTTTAATCCACATACTCTATGTATATGTCAATGTGCTGTATTTATATAGCGCTTTTCTAGTCTTAAACGACTACTCAAAGCGCTTTTACATCTACAGGAAACATGCTGTACAAGGCCACCTGCTCATCAGATACACACTCACAGACATTTACACACTCCGATGCGCAGCACCAGGGGCAACTCGGGTTCAGTGTCTCGCCCAAGGACACTTCGGCGTGGGACTGCGGGGCCAGGGATCGAACCACCAACCTTCCGATTGGCAGACAACCGCTCTACTACTGAGCCACAGCCGCCCATATATCTTCATCTATATTCATATTTTTCCATAACAAGTACTTACTTACTTTTTCAATATTATTTTTGGTCACTGGTGAATATAACTTATATTATGGCTACCTGCTTTTGCATTATTAATTTAATTACATATTCAATTTAATTGAATGTCACTTACTACACTGCAATGTTGTTTTCTTGTACTATGGCAATCGCACTTTACTTTACTTTACAACTACCATACTTTACGTGACGCCACTTTACTTTACTTCAGTCTACCTTATGCACATTGTCTATAGTTTGCCTGTTTTCTTGTGTGTTTACTTGTTTGTTTGTTTGGCTTTCATTGTAGAGAATGCTGCTGTACAAGAATTTCCCGCGGTGGATAATAAAGTATCATCTAATCTAATCTAATTTAATCTAATCTAATCTAAACTCTGCTGTCCAGGAAAACACACTACTGTATGGGAAATTGATCTCAGGCAACGTTAATTCTTCAAATATTTTTCTTCTTCCCAATTTTAATTTGATGGATGATTACAGGAGCTTCTGCAAAAGAGAAAGAAAACTGAGTCCAAAGTCTTCAATCCCCAGGTAATCCTTTATGAGGACTAAGGTTACCTGGTCCTCAGATCTCTGCAGGGTAAATCCAGACAGCTAGCTAGACTATCTGTCCAATCTGAGGACTATGGTTACCTGGTCCTCAGATCTCTGCAGGGTAAATCCAGACAGCTAGCTAGACTATCTGTCCAATCTGAGGACTATGGTTACCTGGTCCTCAGATCTCTGCAGGGTAAATCCAGACAGCTAGCTAGACTATCTGTCCAATCTGAGGACTATGGTTACCTGGTCCTCAGATCTCTGCAGGGTAAATCCAGACAGCTAGCTAGACTATCTGTCCAATCTAGGACTATGGTTACCTGGTCCTCAGATCTCTGCAGGGTAATCCAGACAGCTAGCTAGACTATCTGTCCATCAGAGTTTTCTGTTGAAAACTACAACTACTTCTGAACCTACACATGTTCCGCCAAAACAAGTTTCTTCACTGTTTTGCAGCTGCACCGTGCGGAGCTTAGCGCCTCGCAAGGCGATTGTGATTGAAGAAATGCCAATAAACCAGAGCAGGTTTATCTGCCACCCAAGAATGCTGTGTGGCCAGACCCTCCTCCGCAGCATGTTGAAGAGGGTCTGGTGATGCAAGATTATACAAACATAACATCATTTATAATGGTATATGGTAAATGTGTGGCTTTGCAACCATGTAGCAGCAGCAGACCCAGTCAGAGACGAGCTGGTGACACAGCTAAAGAGACAGAGATTTCAGCTGGAGACGTTAAAAAACTTAATCAGGAGGACACAAACACTACTTCAAATAAATACTAATGTTGCTCTGTGACATAAATCACCATATCACGTTGATATGTGATGGTATTGTTGGGTTTACCGCTTGTTGGTGCTTGACAAGCCACAGTTACCAGAATGTTGTTGAGAGAGCAGATATCCAGATTTTGTAACTGTGGAATGACTTGATGTTGTATCATATCACAAAGTGTCCTTTCTGTCAGTAGTCTGAAGGGGGCTGTACTAGTGGAACAATCTCAAAAATAGAAACACTAAGTGAAAAGTTAATGTGGTCTTTCATATCAACTCAGTTTATAATTACATTCAACACTTGTCATTGTCAATTCCTCCTAAACAGCTGTCCAGCTGTAGATGCAAGTTATCACGGGACACTATCACATCAGCCAGGACGAGAGTGTGTCGAGACACGGTCAGTGTCTGGAACCAGCTAACACCATTTCTGCACAGTCCAAGGAGCTCTAGTTTATTGGAGTAATAATCAGTCAGGTAGACAGGGAGGACAGCCAATAGGCTCCTCCGGCTGCCAGCTGATTAGGTGTTGCTGCCTCATTAATCACAAACAGAAGCTTTGGCACACAGTAATTTATGAATGTATTTTAATCAAATGAAAACAAAATGGCCCATTGTTTGGAGAGGAGTTTGCTTGCTAGTTATGGGCTTCAGTGTGAGACCCGTCTTGGAAAGCTTAAATTGAGATATTGGCGGCGTCTGACAGAACCAATGGTTGCAAGAAGTTAGAGATGACTGGCGACACACAGACTTGGCTCACTGACTTCTTCATTAACACACTTCCACTCACAAAGAAAGATAGGCCTGAGTGGCAGTGTTTACCAAAGGCTACTGACCCAAGCATATTTATATGTTAGTTTATCCAGTGAAAATAATTTGTCCAATTTGCTCCAAAACCCACAACGGTGTCCAATCTGTCTGCAGTCCAGCAAAGGACACATCCTTTTTGTCAAACATCAGATGGGCTTCATCAGGCACCGTGTGTGTGTGTGTGTGTGTGTGTTGTGTTTTCACCGGCGGAATGACATGTTTCCCTCCGTCCAATACAACCTTTGTCTTCCTCTTAAAATTGCACATAAACAGCGCTCTCTGAAAGCAGTGGAACTGTCTCTCAATATGCAAGCTGTGTTCACAGGCCCCTTTATGGCTGCCCTGTGATGTATTTTTGAGATATGCAAATATGACATTTTGCTTCTGTTTAGCTCTTCAATCCCTTCTCTCCCTCCCTTCTTTCTTCCTTTTTCTTGTGAGGTGAGACATCACCTGTTACAGCAGATCTGTTGGTTAAACTAAACTTAAATGTTTTTATTTTTGGTTTTCATTTTCAGCAAATAGATTGAAAAGATTATAGACGAGTAGATTGGTTAAAACAGATTAACACTCAAATTTGATGTTGTTACACGTCACATGAGAAGTTATAGTGGTGCTATCTGCTATTCATAAACCTTTATTAAATTGGGATGTTTTGTGGTGAGGACAGCCAAACATGGTTATGTAATTAAAACATTAAAGGTGATCAGTTATCAATCTGCTTATCAGAGTGCCGTTCATTGAACAGGCTTACATTTTTATAATTCAGTTTTCAATTATGAACGTTGTCGGCAGTGTTTCAGGGCACCAAGGAGATGATAACACCCCCCCCCCCCCATGGCACAAGCATACGGCGCGGGTGTCAACACCATGAACAAGAGTTTGAACATTTTGGTGTTTGAGTGTTTTAGCAGCACTGTCTACAAACACAAACACTAAGTGAAAAGTTAATGTGGTCTTTCATATCACCCAGTTTATAATTACATTCAGCGCTTGTCATCGTCAATTCCTCCTAAACAGCTGTCCAGCTGTGGATGCAAGTTATCATGGGACACTATCACATCAGCCAGGACGAGAGTGTGTCGAGACACGGTCAGTGTCTAGAACCAGCTAACACCATGTCAGCACAGTCCAAGGAGCTCTAGTTTATTGGAGTAATAATCAGTCAGGTGAGACAGGGAGGACAGCCAATAGGCTCCTCCGGCTGCCAGCTTCTCTTCTTCCCCTCTCTCCCTCCCTTCTCTCTTTCTTTTTCTTGTGAGAGGTGAGAAATCCCCTGTTACAGCAGATTGTTGCATCTGTTGGTTGAGAAAAGTTTATATTTTTGGTTTTCATTTTCAGCGAATTAATTGAAAAAATACTCTTTTCACTAAAGTGAGGATTATAGAGGAGTAGATTGGTTAAAACAGATTAACACTCAAATTTGATGTTGTTACACGTCACATGAGAAAGTTATAGTGGTGCTATCTGCTATTCATAAACCTTTATTAAAAAGCGGGGTGCTCCTGTGGTGAGGACAGCCTAACATGGTTATGTAATTAAAATATTAGGTGATAATTTAACAATCTGCTCATCAGGGATGTGCTTGACACGCTAAAAGAGTGCCGTTTGAACATTTTAGTGTTTGAGTATTTCAGCAGCACTGTACAAATGCTGTTGGGATTTAGCATCGACCACGTAACGCTGGGCATGGCTGGTGCTAATGGACCAGACCACAACAACGCGGCCACCTGGTGCCGTTCACATGGATATTTAAAGGACTTTTGAAGAGATCAGTAGGTAATCAAATTTTTCTGTAAAATTCACATTTCTGTCTGAAGAAACCCTAAAAGGAGTTTCCTCACTCACACTAGAATTGGTCTTTGTAAATTATAGAGAGTGGTCCAGACTTACTCCATCTGTAAATTATAGAGCGTGGTCCAGACCTACTCCATCTGTAAATTATAGAGCGTGGTCCAGACCTACTCTATCTTTAAATTATAGAGCGTGGTCCAGACCTACTCTATCTGTAAATTATAGAGCGTGGTCCAGACCTACTCCATCTGTAAATTATAGAGCGTGGTCCAGACCTACTCTATCTGTAAATTATAGAGCGTGGTCCAGACCTACTCCATCTGTAAATTATAGAGAGTGGTCCAGACCTACTCCATCTGTAAATTATAGAGCGTGGTCCAGACCTGCTCTATCTTTAAATTATAGAGCGTGGTCCAGACCTACTCTATCTGTAAATTATAGAGCGTGGTCCAGACCTACTCTATCTGTAAATTATAGAGCGTGGTCCAGACCTACTCTATCTGTAAATTATAGAGCGTGGTCCAGACCTACTCCATCTGTAAATTATAGAGCGTGGTCCAGACCTGCTCTATCTTTAAATTATAGAGCGTGGTCCAGACCTACTCTATCTGTAAATTATAGAGCGTGGTCCAGACCTACTCTATCTTTAAATTAGATTAGATTAGATTAGATTCAACTTTATTGTCATTACACATGTACAGGTACAAGGCAACGAAATGCAGTTTGGGTCTAACCAGAAGTGCAATAGCAGTAAGTGCAGGATATACAATGGTTCCGTAAGTGCAAGACATGGATATGTAATGAATAAATATAGAAAAGAATACTATTATAAACAGAGTTTTACAGATGGGTTTGTCCTATGAATACAAAATATAGATAACAGGTATTGTGAGCAAGATTTACAGCTAGGAATTTGGTGGATATTACTATAATTGCAAATTTTTTACAGATATGTGCAAACAGCATATATACTAATGAAATAAGGTAAAGTTTGGGCAGAAACTATCCGAATTAAAGTGCGGTGGAAGTAATTGCATATTACAGTTAAAGTACGGTAGTGCGGATGTAAATGTAAACAATTGGTACTGTATATAAATAAACAGTCAGCAGTGCAAATGAAATGTAGGTAGTGCAAAAGGTAAGTAGTGCAAAAGATGCAGATGTAAACAGTCGTTACTATAGTAACAGTCAGCAGTGCAGATGAACATTATAATATTGCAGATAACAAAATGGAGGCAGGTGTGAGGAGGGAGAGGAGAGTCTGTCAGTATATGAGGGAGTGGGATCAATGAGGATTAGAGTTCAATAAAGAGACAGCTCTGGGGAAAAAACTGTTCTTTAGTCTGCTGGTCCTGGTCCGGAGGACCCTGAAACGCCTGCCGGAGGGCAGGAGAGAAAACAGTCTGTGGGCTGGGTGAGAGGAGTCCTTCAGGATGCTGCGAGCTCGATGCAGACAGCGTTTCCTCTGGATGTGCTCGATGGCGGGCAGTGGAGTCCCGGTGATGCGCTGGGCGGTTTTCACCACCCGCTGCAGTGCCTTGCGCTCTGCAACAGAACAGCTCCCATACCACACTGTTGCACAGTTTGTCAGGATGCTTTCTATTGCACAGCGATAGAAGTTCACCAGGATAGTTGAGGAAAGCTGATTCTTCCTCAGTGTCCTCAGGAAGAAGAGGCGCTGGTGAGCCTTCTTGACCAGGCAGGAGGTGTTGGTTGACCAGGACATGTCCGCCGAGATGTGGATCCCCAGAAACTTGAAACTGGAGACACGCTCAACAGCCATTCCATCGATGTGGATGGTGTCGTGCGTGCCTCTTGGCTCCTTTCTGAAGTCCACGATGAGCTCCTTGGTTTTGGTGGTGTTGAGGAGCTGGTTATTTTCAGTGCACCATGTGGCCAGGTGCTGGATCTCTTCCCTGTAGGCAGTCTCATCGTTGTTGCTGATGAGACCAATCACCGTAGTGTCGTCCGCAAACTTGATGATGGAATTAGATTCGTACACAGGCTTGCAGTCGGAGGTGAAGAGGGAGTAGAGAAACGGGCTCAGCACACAGCCCTGTGGTACACCAGTGTTGAGTGTGATGGACGTGGAGCAGTTGGAGCCTGATCGAACATTCTGGGGTCTGTTGGTAAGAAAGTCCAAAATCCAATTGCACGTGGAGGTGTTGATGCCCAGGTCTCCAAGTTTGGCTATTAACTTAGCCGGGATGACAGTGTTGAATGCTGAGCTGAAGTCAACAAACAGTATTCGTGCATAAGTGTTCTTATTGTCCAGATGTGTGAGCACAGAGTGCAGTGCCATGGAAACCGCATCCTCTGTGCTCCTATTGCTACGGTAGGCGAACTGGTGTGAGTCCAATGTTGATGGTAGCGAGTCCTTTAGGTGTGCCAGGACCAGCCGCTCAAAGCACTTCATTACGATGGGTGTGAGTGCTACAGGGCGGTAGTCGTTAAGGCACTTCGGGCTGGAGTGTTTTGGCACTGGCACAATGGACGTGCATTTAAAGCATGTTGGTACAGCAGCTTGGGCAAGAGACAGGTTGAAGATGTCTGTAAAAACTCCAGCGAGCTGCTCCGCACATGCCCTGAGTACGCGTCCAGGGATGTTATCCGGTCCAGCAGCCTTGTGCGTGCTGATCCTGCTCAGTGCCTTGCAGACATCTGTGGAGGAGAGTGTGATGGGGGGGTGGTCAGCTGAGGGTTTGAGCTTGGTGGCAGTTTCTCTGTTGTCTCTTTCAAAGCGAGCATAAAAGTCATTAAGCTCGTTCAGGAAGTTGACATCAGTGGCTACGGGGGTGGAGTGAGTGGGTTTATAGTCACTGATGGCCTGAATGCCCTGCCACATGCGTCGAGGATCAGCGTTGGAGAAGTGTCCCTCTATCTTCAGCTTGTAGCAGTGCTTGGCCTCTTTGATGCCCCTTTTCAGATTTGCCCTGGATGTGCTATAGGCCTGTGCGTCTCCTGATCTGAAGGCAGTATTGCGTGTCTTCAATAGGAGTCGCACTTTCCTGTTCATCCATGGCTTCTGATTTGGGTATGTGGTGATCTGCTTCTGGGTTGTAACAGTGTCTATGGTGGTGTTAATATAATCCAGTACAGAGGAGGTGTAGCAGTCAATGTCCGTGTGAGAGCCACTGGTGGCTTGAGTAGCAAACGTACTCCAGTCTGTGTGTAGAAACCTTTCCTGAAGTGATGAATCTGCTCCTGCAGGCCACACCTTGATGGTCTTCACTGATGGCTTCACGCGGTTGATGAGAGGTGCATATTTGGGGGTGAGGAACAAAGAAAGGTGATCTGACTGTCCCAGGTGGGGGAGGGTGTCGCGACGTAGGCTCCAGCCATGTTTGTGTAAACATGGTCTAAAGTTTTGTTTCCTCTGGTGTGACAAGAAACATGCTGGTGAAATTTTGGTAGCACTGACTTCAAGTTTGAATGATTAAAATCACCAGCGACAATAAACGCAGCTTCCGGGTGAACGGTCTGTTGTTTACTAATGGCTGTGTGAAGTTCTTTCATAGCAAACTTGGCGTCAGCGTCCGGGGGAATATAGGCTGCAGTGATAATCGTACAAGTGAACTCCCGTGGTAGATAGAACGGTCTACATTTAACCATGAGAAACTCAAGGTTAGCTGAACAATGTCTCCCAACAATAGCAGAGTTTGTGCACCAAGCTTTGTTAATGTAAATGCACAGACCACCACCTCTGGTCTTGCCGGAGCCATCTAGTGTTCTATCCGCCCGGAATGTGTGAAGTCCCGCTAGCTCGAAAGCATTGTCCGGTATTCCGCTGTTTAAACCATGTTTCCGTGAAGATTATGACATTACAGTTCAAAAGTCTCTTACTGTGTGTAATGCTGAGTCGGATCTCCTCCATTTTGTTCATCAGCGACCGTACATTGGCAAGGAAAATGCTGGGTAAA
Source organism: Etheostoma spectabile (assembly GCF_008692095.1). Taxonomy (NCBI): domain Eukaryota; kingdom Metazoa; phylum Chordata; class Actinopteri; order Perciformes; family Percidae; genus Etheostoma; species Etheostoma spectabile. The sequence goes on from NW_022603673.1 coordinate 9,415, forward strand.
GAGAGCCGGTGTGGTGTTAGCTTTAGCTTAGCTCTTAGTCCTCCGCGCTTCCCCCGCCTTTGTTTACGATCTCGACGCCGCCTGCGAGCACTTCCGCCCGGCCGGGCAGAGTGCGTAGCCTCGGGTCTTCTGGCGATCTCAGGAAGGAGTCGAAGATTGTCCGTAAAACTGTCGGAAATTTGCGAACCAATGTCCAAAAGCTCACGTCGGTTGTACGATGTAAAGGCACAACTGTTCTGCACGAACAGACCCGAAATGAGGAAGAAAAATACCGCAAAATTGCAGAATCTGGAGAGACCGCGAGCCTCGCGATGTACTCGCGCCGCCATCTTGACCACCTTGAAATTATAGAGCGTGGTCCAGACCTACTCCATCTGTAAATTATAGAGCGTGGTCCAGACCTACTCTATCTTTAAATTATAGAGCGTGGTCCAGACCTACTCCATCTGTAAATTATAGAGCGTGGTCCAGACCTACTCTATCTTTAAATTATAGAGCGTGGTCCAGACCTACTCCATCTGTAAATTATAGAGCGTGGTCCAGACCTACTCCATCTGTAAATTATAGAGCGTGGTCCAGACCTGCTCTATCTGTAAATTATAGAGCGTGGTCCAGACCTACTCCATCTGTAAATTATAGAGCGTGGTCCAGACCTACTCTATCTGTAAATTATAGAGCGTGGTCCAGACTTACTCCATCTGTAAATTATAGAGCGTGGTCCAGACCTACTCCATCTGTAAATTATAGAGCGTGGTCCAGACCTACTCTATCTTTAAATTATAGAGCGTGGTCCAGACCTACTCCATCTGTAAATTATAGAGCGTGGTCCAGACCTACTCCATCTGTAAATTATAGAGCGTGGTCCAGACCTACTCCATCTGTAAATTATAGAGCGTGGTCCAGACCTACTCCATCTGTAAATTATAGAGCGTGGTCCAGACCTACTCTATCTGTAAATTATAGAGCGTGGTCCAGACCTACTCCATCTGTAAATTATAGAGCGTGGTCCAGACCTACTCTATCTTTAAATTATAGAGCGTGGTCCAGACCTACTCCATCTGTAAATTATAGAGCGTGGTCCAGACCTACTCCATCTGTAAAGTGTCTCGAGATAACTCCTGTTATGATTTGATATCCTACATTCAAACCATAAATACCACTCGATCCGGTTAAGTCCTTGCATCCTGGGGCCTTCCTTTGGAGGTTTTGGGTATGTCCATATCAATTATCAATTTTTATTATAATGTATTTTACATTATTTCAACTTTTACATTACATTATGAGTTTCTACATACCCTATGAAATAGTATGATATACTGCAGAATACTGCGAAATAAGAATAGTAAAGTACAATATTGTCTTTCCTCTAGAAGGAACAAAGAGACGTATGTAACATATGGACGTCTGCTTTGGCGAAGACAGAGGGGAAAACAGGATGAGGAAATGAACAGATATAAAATATAAAACAAGTTTGGAGGAAGAAAAACAACACCAACAGCAGCAGGCCGTGGCTGTGTTCCGGCTCGCCTTCCTCCGCTCTCTCTCACACTCACACACATAAATCACAGGCAGGACTGTCCTTGCATGAGAGAGCCAAATTATTATGGCTAACACACGAGTATATGGGATGATTAAAGTGTCTGGAAGAGAAGATGGAGACATGATTTATTACCATCCACAACAGCAAACTGAAATGTAAAATACTGTGAAAGTTGCCTTTCGGCTCTCTGAGTGTTTGAATGAAAAACATAGCAGAGTAGGTGGACAGTTGTCAGGACAGGTGCTGACTGTTTTTATTACCACCCCTGTCACTTCTCTACACGTTAGTCTGGCTTTGAATTCCGGGTAGAATAGCTGAAACTGCCCTCAAGTACTGTGACTATATACAAACAAGTTCTAATAAAGGTAAAGAGTAACTTCAAGAGCTTCTTCCCTGAAGTCCTTGTGCATTCACGCCTCGCAGTTCTGGCACCTGGATTGTGTTTAGAGCTTCTCCTCGACACGCTGCTACTATTATTATCATTAATCATAGTTTTAGTGTCTTTATTGGTACTATAATTGCCACTGTTAATCATACTTACACTTTCTTCGACATACCATACTGCGACTTTTCAGTGGCTTGTTCCCACATAGTGTATTCGTGGCATGGTGGCTCAGGGGTTAGCCTTTCTCCCAGTAGAACCAGCAAGTAGGAGCTGACTCTGAGCCTTGGGTCCATTGCTAGTCTGGGCTGGGCCTTTCTGTGTGGAGTCTCGAAGTGTTTATTGGAAGGATAATCCCTTGAGATGGATCATCTCATTTTCAAGGGGTCCTTTAAAAGACGCATGTTCTTACAGACTTTCTTTGACATACTAGACCATTCATTTTTCTATTACTTTTTAGACATACTATACTATGACTTTTTATCACTTTTTAGACATATTATACTGTGATGGTGGCATGGTGGCTTAGTGGTTAGCAAAAGCAATTTTCTGACTCTGAATCGGGTTCGATTACCAGTCTGGGTTGGCTTTTGGAAACATTACGTTGACTTTTTTATGCAGACGTACAACATGAAACGTGGTTGCATAACTGTTCTTTTGAAATGACAGAGTTCTGACTCAAGATTCTGTTCACACTGACAAGCAGAGTAAACGTGGATTCTGTGGACTTAGAGTATACCTGTTGGGACTCTTTCACCCCTTCTCCACATGAGGTCCATGCCACAGAGAGATAAATGGAGTTTCTCTGTGTAAAATGAAATAATGTATTTACCCATGTAAAACACTGGGAGCTATGTAGGGGTCAACCAGGTGGTAATCAACAGGATAGAAAACCACCAGGCCACTGAGAAGGCCTTGGTGTATGTTATAACTTCATCCATGACAATTTTCTTTGCTTAAGGGTTTGAGATGAAGGAAGTTTTAGGGTAAGAAAATGGCATGGGAAGAGAAACACCCCCTCCTGATGGAAGATGACCTTTGAAAAGCTGAATGCCAAAAACGACTTCTTCTCTTCTACTTCTCCTGTCTTTCTCCTTCGTATTTTGACTTCTTTGTTTTCTGCACGTTTGATGTCCCATCAACTTCTCTTTTCTATTGTTTTTTTTTGTCCTTTGTCTCCATCACACAAGCTGCGCCAAACTCACAGCTACCTGACATTTTGAATCACCGATCTGAAGAAGATGTAGGAGAAACTCCCAGCTACACAAAGCTCCTCCTCTCCATCTCTGTGTCCTGACTCATCCAAAAGATCAGAACCCAACAAACCAGCATTACCACAACGATCACCATCTGGAGATGATCCAACTCTGCATCTCCAAAGAGAAGGCAACGACCACGGGAGTCACCACGAGGGAAACTACTTCAAAAAACGGTACCACAACTATTTTTTTTAAACTTTTATCAACATACCACACCGTGACTTTTTATCACTTTTTTCGACATACTGTACAATGACTTTGTTGTCACTTTTTACAACATACTATGAATTTTTTAATCACTTTTTCAACCTAATATATTATAACCTTTTTCCATCACTTGTTTCAACATACTAAATCATGCCCTTTTGTCAACTTTTAAAACATGTTATATTATGACATTTTTTAATAAACTATACTTTGACTTTGTATCCTTTTTTTTCTCGACTATCTATACTATTAATTTTCTGGCCAGAGTTGGTAAGACGATGGATTGCTAATCCATCTGCACGCGTGTGTTCCTCGTCGTATCTGAGTTCGTTATCCTCCAACATTTCCTTGTCAACAATATAACTCAATGCATTCAAAAACCTCTCTCTGGAAAATGTTATGAGTTTCAGCCGGACAAATGAACATATTGTCATTTCTTTAGTATAGTAGGTTAAAAAAAATTCATAGTAGAGAATGTTGAAAAGGTGATAATATAAGATGTTGAAAAAAGTGACAAAAAAGGCATATTTCGAAAAAAGGATTAAAGTGTGACAATATTGAATGTAGTGATAAAAAGTCATAATATAGTATGTTGAAAAAGTTATTAAAAAGTCATAGTCTAGCATGTCATAAAAAGGGATAAAATGTCATGGTATCGTATGCCGATAAAACGAATATAAAGTCAGAAAATTGTCATTATTATATTTTAGTAGATTGAAAAAGTGAATAAATATTCACATTCTAGTATGTTAACCAATGTTAATTTGTGCTTTTTGCTTCTCTAAACTTGGAATGCCTCTCTAAACACCAGAATCAGACTTTTACTTTGAAAGGTCAGACAGCAGACGAGGTGGCCGAGAGGTTAAGGCGATGGACTGCTAATCCATTGTGCTCTGCACGCGTGGGTTCGAATCCCATCCTCGTCGTAGTGGGTTAGATACCCTCCAACATTTAATAGTCATCAATAGAACGGACTATGTTCTCACTGCTCTCTTTGGGAACAGGTTCTCATTTCTTTACTGTGGTACGTTAAAAACACTCATAGTACAGTATGTAGAGATATAAATACATAATATAGGATGTTGATAAATGTGATAAAATAGTTATGGCATCTCATAAAAAGTCATAGTTTAGCATGTCATAAAAAGTGATGAAAACTCATATTATAGCATGTCATAAAAAGGGATAAAAAGTCATAGTATTTCATAAAAATATATAAAAAATATATGAACATATAAAAAATCATAGTTAAGTATGTCATAAAAAGGGATAAAAAGTCATAGTATAATATGTCATAAAAAGAGAGAAATAGTCATAGTATAGTAATTAATAAAAAGAGATAGAAAGAACTCAGGGCGTGACCAGAATCAGACTTTTACTTTGAAAGGTCAGACAGCAGACGAGGTGGCCGAGAGGTTAAGGCGATGGACTGCTAATCCATTGTGCTCTGCACGCGTGGGTTTGAATCCCATCCTCGTCGTAGTGGGTTAGATACCCTCCAACATTTAATAGTCATCAATAGAACGGACTATGTTCTCACTGCTCTCTTTGGGAACAGGTTCTCATTTCTTTACTGTGGTACGTTAAAAACACTCATAGTACAGTATGTGGAGTTATAAATACATAATATAGTATGTTGATAAAAGTGATAAAATAGTCATAGCATGTCATAAAAAGTCATAGTTTAGTATGTCATAAAAAGTGATGAAAACTCATATTATAGCATGTCATAAAAAGGGATAAAAAGTCATAGTATGTCATAAAAATATATAAAAAATATATGAATATATAAAAAATCATAGTTAAGTATGTCATAAAAAGGGATAAAAAGTCATAGTATAGTATGTTTTAAAAAAGATAAAAAATTATGGTATAATATGTCATAAAAAGGGATAAAAAGTCATAGTGTAATATGTCATAAAAAGTCATTATAAAGTATGTCATAAAAAGAGATAAAAAGTCATAGTATAGTATGTCATAAAAGGGTAAAAAGTCATAGTATGTCATAAAATATATAAAAAATATATGAACATATAAAAAATCATAGTTAAGTATGTCATAAAAAGGGATAAAAAGTCATAGTATATATGTCATGAAATGTGATAAAAGTCATAGTATAATATGTCATAAAAAGAGAGTAATAGTCATAGTATAGTAATTAATAAAAAGATAGAAAGAACTCAGGGCGTGACCAGAATCAGACTTTTACTTTGAAAGGTCAGACAGCAGACGAGGTGGCCGAGAGGTTAAGGCGATGGACTGCTAATCCATTGTGCTCTGCACGCGGGGTTCGAATCCATCCTCGTCGTAGTGGGTTAGATACCCTCCAACATTTAATATCATCAATAGAACGGACTATGTTCTCACTGCTCTCTTTGGAACAGGTTCTCATTTCTTTACTGTGGTACGTTAAAAACACTCATAGTACAGTATGTAGAGATATAAATCCGTAATATGTTGATAAAATAGTCATTGTGTAGAGTGTCATAAATACTCATAGGATAGTATGTAGAGATAAAAAGTCAAATGTATGCTTACTTAAAATGTTAAAATAGTGATAAAAAAAAGTCATATATGTAGTATGTTAACAAAGTGATCAAATAGTCATAATATAGTATGTTAAGAAAGTGATGACATAGTCATAGTACATCGTAACAGGAATAGTATATCTTGTTAGTTAATTCTATTGATGACTATTAAATGTTGGAGGGTATCTAACCCACTACGACGAGGATGGGATTCGAACCCACGCGTGCAGAGCACAATGGATTAGCAGTCCATCGCCTTAACCTCTCGGCCACCTCGTCTGCTGTCTGACCTTTCAAAGTAAAAGTCTGATTCTTTTTATCTTTTTACTTTTTATCACTTTTTATGACATACTATACTATGACTTTTTATCCTTTTTATGACATATTGTAAAATGACTTTTCATCTGTTTTATGATATATTATACTATGACTTTTTATCTGTTTTTATGACATACTATACTATGATTTTTTATCCTTTTTTATGACATATTATACTTTAACTTTTTCTCTCCTTTTTATGACATAATTTACTATGATTTTTATCTCTTTTTATGACATACTCTACTATAATTTTTTATAACTTTTCATGACATACTATACTATTAGTATATATACTTCCTTTTTTATGACTATTAGAATCTTCTTTTTATCCCCTTTTATGACAACTTATATACTTTAACTTTTTCTCCCTTTTTTTGACATACCATACTATGACTTTTATCCCTTTTATGAACATATTATACTATATTTTTTATCCCTTTTTTGACATATTATAAGTGAGTTTTTTAACTGTTTTATTACATACTATACTATGACTTTTTTATCCCTTTTAACTATTTTTAATATGATGACTATTAATTTGGAGGGTATCTAACCCACTACCCTACGAGGATGGGATTCAACAACCCACCTTGCAGAGCACAATGGATTAGCAGTCCATCGCCTTAACCTCTCGCCACCTCGTCTGCTGTCTGACCTTCAAGTAAAGTCTGATTCTGGTCACGCCCTGAGTTCTTTTGATCCTTTTTTATAATTAATATACTATGACTATTTATCCCTTTTTATGACTACTAACAATGCTTTTTATCCATTTTATTACATATTATAAAATTACTTTTTATCTGTTTTTATGACATATTATACTATGACTTTTTATCACTTTTTATGACATACTACTATGACTTTTTATCCATTTTATTACTATTTTAAAATTACTTTTATCTGTTTTTATGACATATTATACTATGACTTTTTATCCCTTTTTATGACATATTATAAATTACTTTTTATCTGTTTTTATGACATACTATACTATGATTTTGTATCTCTTTTTCTGACATATTATACTATGATTTTTTTATCCTTTTTTATACCATATTAACTATTATTTTTTATCCCTTTTTATGACATATATACTATTATTTTTTATCTGTTTTTATGACCTACTGTAACTATGATTTTAATATATCATATTATTTTTTATATATTTTTATGAAATACTATGACTTTTTATCCCTTTTTATGACATCTATAATATGAGTTTTCATCACTTTTTATGACATGCTAAACTATGATTTTTTTTATGACACTGCTATGACTATTGATCACTTTTATCAACAACTATATTATGTATTTATATCTCCCACATACTGTACTATTAGTGTTTTTAACGTACCACAGTAAAGAATGAGAACCTGTTCCCAAAGATAGCAGTGAGAACATAGTCCGTTCTATTGATGACTATTAAATGTTGGAGGGTATCTAACCCACTACGACGAGGATTGGATTCGAACCCACCGTGCAGAGCACAATGGATTAGCAGTCCATCGCCTTAACCTCTCGGCCACCTCGTCTGCTGTCTGACCTTTCAAAGTAAAAGTCTGATTCTTTTATCGTTTACTTTTTTATCACTTTTTATGACATACTATACTATGACTTTTTATCCTTTTTTATGACATATTATACTTTAACTTTTTATGACATAATTTACTATGACTTTTTATCTCTTTTTATGACATACTGTACTATAATTTTTTATAACTTTTCATGACATACTATACTATATAGTATATATACTATCCTTTTTTATGACATATTAGAATCTTACTTTTTATCCCTTTTTATGACAAATTATACTTTAACTTTTTCTCCCTTTTTATGACATACCATACTATGACTTTTTATCCCTTTTTATGACATATTATACTATAATTTTTTATCAATTTTTTTGACATATTATAAAGTGAGTTTTTAACTGTTTTTATTACATACTATACTATGACTTTTTATCCCTTTTAACTAATTTTTAATATTTATGACTATTAAATGTTGGAGGGTATCTAACCCACTACGACGAGGATGGGATTCGAACCCACGCGTGCAGAGCACAATGGATTAGCAGTCCATCGCCTTAACCTCTCGGCCACCTCGTCTGCTGTCTGACCTTTCAAAGTAAAAGTCTTAATCTGGTCACGCCCTGAGTTCTTTTTATCTCTTTTTATTAATTAATATACTATGACTATTTATCTCTTTTTGTGACATACTATACTATGACTTTTTATCCATTTTATTACATATTATAAAATTACTTTTTATCTGTTTTTATGACATATTATACTATGACTTTTTATCCCTTTTTATGACATATTATAAAATTACTTTTTATCTGTTTTCATGACATTTATACTATGACTTTTTTCCCTTTTTATGACATATTATAAAATTACTTTTTATCCCTTTTCATGACAACTATACTATACTTTTATCCTTTTTATGACGTACTAAACTAAGATTTTTTATCAGTTTTTATGAAATAATACTATGATTTTGTATCTCTTTTTCTGACATATTATACTATGATTTTTATCCCTTTTTATAACATGTTATACTATTATTTTTTATCCCTTTTTATGACTATTATACTTTAACTTTTCTCCCTTTTTATGACATACCATACTATGACTTTTTATCCTTTTTATGACATATTATACTATAATTTTTATCTGTTTTTATGACATACTATACTATGACTTTTTATCACTTTTTATGACATACTAAACTATGACTTTTTATCCATTTTATTACATATTATAAAATTACTTTTTATCTGTTTTTATGACATATTATACTATGACTTTTTATCCTTTTTATGACATATTATAAATTACTTTTTATCTGTTTTCATGACATATTATACTATGACTTTTTATCCCTTTTTTTGACATATTATAATTACTTTTTATCCCTTTTTATGACATGCTATACTATGACTTTTTATCTCTCTTTTATGACTACTACTAACCAAAATTTTTATCAGTTTTTATGAATAAATACTATGATTTTGTATCTCTTTTTCTGACATATTATACTATGATTTTATCTGTTTTTATACATACTATACTATGATTTTTTATCTCTTTTCTGACATATTATACTATGATTTTTATCCCTTTTATGACATACTTAACTATGATTTTTAATATATTCATATATTTTTTATATATTTTTATGACAGAATACTATGACTTTTTATCCCTTTTTATGACATGCTATATATGAGTTTTCATCAATCACTTTTTATGACATGCTAAACTATGACTTTTTAATGAGATGCCATAACTATTTTATCACGTTTATCACACATCCTATATTATGTATTTATATCTCTACATACTGTACTATGAGTGTTTTTAACGTACCACAGTAAAGAATGAGAACCTGTTCCCAAAGAGAGCAGTGAGACATAGTCCTTTCTATTGATGACTATTAAATGTTGGAGGGTATCTAACCCACTACGACGAGGATGGGATTCGAACCCACGCATGCAGAGCACAATGGATTAGCAAGTCCAACTCCTTAACCTCTCGGCCACCTCGTCTGCTGTCTGACCTTCAAGTAAAAGTCTGAATCTGGTCACGCCCTGAGATCTTTTGATCCCTTTTTATAATTGCTATACTATGACTTTTTATCACACTTTATGACATGCTATACATGACTATTTATCTCTTTTTATGACAAACTAAACTATGACTTTTTATCCCTTTTTCATAGATATTATACTACGACCATTTGTCCATTTTATGACATACTATACTCTTACTTACTTACTGCCGTCACCCCTACCAGGGTATGGCCCGCCAACAACAACAGCTCTCCAGAGTCCTCTGTCCTGGGCCATTTTCTCTAACTGGTTCCAGGTGTAGCCCATCTTGGTGTGTCAGCCTCAAGTCGCGTCGCCAGGTGTTTCTTGGCCGACCTCTCTCCCCGCTTGCCTTGTGGGTTCCACCGCAACGCCTGCCTAGTGATGCTGGTTGGAGGTTTCGTAGGGTATGCCTATCCAGCCCCATCTCCTCTCCTGATTTCTTCTTCGGCAGGGAGTTGCCCGTCCTTTCCCGGAGGTTGGTAATTACTGATGGTGTCAGGCCATCGGATCTGGAGATTCTTCTGAGGCAGGTGTTGATGAAGGTCTGGACTTTTTGATGGTAGTCTTGTTTATCCTCCATGTCTCTGCCCCATACAATAAGACTGACTTCACGTTGAGTTGAATATGCGGATCTTGGTGGTCACTGACAGCTCTCTGTAGGTCCAGATGTTCTTGAGCTGGGCGAAGGCGGCTCTTCATTTACCATCCTTGCCTTGACGTCTGCGTCTTGTACCGCCCTGCAATTACTTTTTTATCTGTTTTTTTGACATACTATACTATGACTTATTATCTCTTTTATGACATGCTAAACTATGATTTTTTATCCCTTTTTATGACTTATTATACTATGACTTGTTCTCCCTTTTTATGACATAATTTACTATGACTTTTTATCTCTTTAATGACATACTAAATAGCTTTTTTATCACTTTTTTATGAACTCTAACTATAACTTTTTATCCCTTTTATGACATATTATAAAATGACTTTTTAACTGTTTTTATGGCATATTATACTATGACCTTTATCTCTTTTTATGACATACATACTATGACTTTTTATGAGATGCTAATGACTATTTTATCACATTTATCAACATACTATATTATGTATTATGTCTCTACATACTGTACTATGAGTGTTTTTAACGTACCACAGTAAAGAAATGAGAACCTGTTCCCAAAGAGAGCAGTGAGAACATAGTCCGTTCTATTGATGACTATTAA